>NC_137041.1:22898378-22920878 GCF_032717465.1 Coenobita brevimanus
TATACATCATCTACTTTTACTCTTATTTTCCTACTGCTGAGATATGAGGAAATCAAAGAAACAGAAAAGTTTAGTCCATAGCAAGGGAGTATGGACAACAGTGAACGGTGCCACACTCTGTCGAAAGCTTTAAAAATATCCAGGGCTACTGCATGAGTTTCTCCATGTAGGTCAACTGATTGATGGATGGTATGAGTCAGGAGATTGAGTATGTCAATGATGGCTCTTTCTTGGCGAAAACCATATTGTCTATCACTAATTAAGTCGGATTCAAGATGTTTAACTATGTGCTTATTAATTACAGTTTCAAAAACCTTACCAAAAGAAGATGTGACAGCTATTGGTCTGTAATCATAGGGGTCAGAGGAACTTCCTTTCTTTGGAATTGGGTGGATATTGGCTTGTTTCCATGAATTAGGGAATAAAGAAGTACGTATGCATAGTCTGAATAATTTTCCAAGAACAGAGGCAACAATTGGCGGAATTCCATCTGGGCCAGGAGCTTTGTTGGTAGGTAAATTGTCTAGGATGGATTTCACGTACATTGCCTGTATTTTAAGTGGAACAATGTCGGGAGAGTCAAGTTCTAGTGCTGGGACATTCTGGCTGGCTTCCTCTATGGAAGAATTTCTGGCAAATGTACTGGCAAAGATATCTGCTTTCCCACACAGGTCATTTGTAATGTTGCCATCTGGAGATTTTAGTGGGGGAATGGATGATGTCTTATTAAAGTTATTATTGAAAGAATTGAGAGTTGACCAGAAAGTCTATTCACATTAGGGTTATTAAGTAGTTTTGATGCTTGGTTTTGAAGAAAGTTTGATTTAGCAAAATTTATTACAGCTTTTGCATGGTTTCTAGCAATTTTAAATTGAGAGAGTGATTCAAATGTTTTTGATTTCAAGTAATAGATATATGCTGATGACTTTTGGGCTGTTGCTCTGGCACAGTTGCTATCAAACCATTTTGGAGAATTCGATCTTTTAGTGACTTGTTGACTTGATATGAATAAATCCATACCAGCTAGTATTAAATCGCAAATGTGGGACTGGGTAAAATTTACATCACTAGAGAAGAAAGACTGCCATGGAATGTCAGCAAGATAATTTCTAAATTCATCCCAGTTTGCCCTATCAAAGTGCCATCGGGTCACCCTGACAGGTTCAGAATGGGGAGGTGTGGGGGGAATAACTAATGAGGCTTTGATGAGATTGTGGTCAGAGGATCCAAGTGGAGACAATACTTCTATCCTGTATTGATCTGGATTATTTGTCAGGAACATATCCAAAAGATGGGCATTATGATCTGGATTATCTGACGAGTATTATGAAACTTATCTCTACATCAAATCCTTTATCAGTCCACTATGATTGGCTGGTGGGATGACAGGCACGTATACACACACACACACACACACACACACACACACACACACACACACACACACACATTTCAGACTGAATCAAATCGTGTCTTGCCCTGACTCAATGCTCTCACCCTCTTTTTTATAAATATCCACGATAAACAATATAATCTCTCTCTCTCTCTCTCTCTCTCTCTCTCTCTCTCTCTCGATAGGGTTATCAACTCCATGATGTACGTAAGATATTGATTTACAGCATGGACCTCGATAATCAATTGTCCTTCCTCTCCATCATTCTCTCTCTCTCTCTCTCTCTCTCTCTCTCTCTCTCTCTCTCATCAAACCTCACCGAATGTCAGCAAGTGGCCATGCCAGAATACTGAATATTGTCCCTTGAGAATTAGCCTTCCTTCTCTGGTCACACACACACTCTTGACTGCCTTTCATTTTAACTTCCTTCTTCCTTATGTATTATGAAACTTATCTCTACATCAAATCCTTTATCAATACTCCTCTTATGTTTCCTTCTTCGCTCGCTCAAGAGAGAGAGAGAGAGAGAGAGAGAGAGAGAGAGAGAGAGAGAAATTTATTTTATCGTGGATATTGCACAGAGTATAAATAAGAGGGTGAGAGCATTGAGTCAGGGCAAGACTCGATCTGTTTCAGTCTGAAGTGTGTGTGTGTGTGTGTGTGTGTGTGTGTGTGTGTATGTGTGTGTGCGTGTGTGTGTGTGTGTGTGTGTGTGTGTGTGTGTGTGTGTGTGTGTGTGTGTGTGTGTGTGTGTGTGTGTGTGTACGTGCCTGTCACCCCACCAGCCAATCACAGTGGACTGTAGGTGGAGCGATTTTGATGTCAAATCCCAGAGGCGGAGCACTTACCTTCAAACCAGCTTAGACTGAGTTATTTATTTATTTTTTTATATAGACGTACAGCCCTCCGCCTGTCGACTCAGAGTCGCGAAGGTCATAGGTCCCTACCCCAGGGTTCCCTTCTTTAATAAATTTTGATAATGCCCAGTTCCGTCCCACACTGGGGACGCGGGCCGCAAAGGGGTTAAAGGTGAAAATCTTTGCGTAGTTTAGTGGGACGTACTATAGTCGGGATTTCCATTATTTGAGTATAATCGTGTGTCATTATCCACAACAAAATTCCTTCAGAGTGTTGCAGCCACAGAAAGAGATGACGTTATTATCCTGAGGTAAAATGTAGTGATTTCCATGAACCAAACCTGTTCTTCCCCAAGTGTAATATACAGTAAACACCGTGTTGAAGACAAGCCTTTATTAAGGTGACCACGTTTCGCTTTACACAAGCTTTTTCAGGTTAGCTGACTTGAAAATGCTTGTACTGTAGAAGGTGAAACGTTGTCAACTTAATAAATGCTAGTCTTCAATATGGTGTTTATATTAAATTCTGTCGGCTTGTTGCCCCCTCTCTAACATCTTCCCCATGTGTTTCCTAATGCATTATATAGCTCTGAATCCATTTGTTAATCATAAGCTTTCATCGTACGATTTAACAAATCTTTAGAAATACTTTTAAATGCAGCACATATCGGAAGCAAACTCAGAGATACCTTAATCAGAACTGGGTATAATCTATAATGGGAAACTAAAAGAATATGGAAAAAAACATTGCTTATCTATTGAAGTAATACAAGATTTTTATCCCAAGCTCACACTTCATAGTAACTTAACAAATTCAATTACATGTCTGGCTAGTCCAAAAGTGATTCTCCCACAAAATATTATAATACACTGCACTGATGTGACTGACCCGAATTTTATGCTAGGTAAATCTCCAAATGAAGCCCCAGATTTGATCTCCGATTATCCCTTGTGGCCCCACGGTATATTCCACACATACAGTACAGCCGGAAAGTGATTTAAAAATATGTTTCACCTTCTCACTCAGTTTTGTCTGCTGGCTAATGTTCGTAATCTAGGAAATACTTATATGTGTCCCTGTCCATTGATGATTCTCTTTGACATGATGCGTCAGGATGGATACTGACAGACATGCCTTAAGCTGATGTAAACAGTACACCAACTTTTGTCCCTGCCTGTGCTACATGACACTGTTTGAAATATTGGGTCCAAAACTTTATTAACCAAGAAAATTGGTATTGCAGCGTGTCGGTACTAGTAATATAAATCTTATATCGTTAATTGTCGGGTATTTTGATTATTATCAGTAGATGCACTTCCAGACCATTGGTATGAGTAGAATTATAGTGTTTCACTCGCCACCATTTTATGGAAATTGCGGTTTGAGTTAAATTATTATTATTATTATTATTATTATTATTATTATTATTATTATTACCATTATTATTATTACCATATTATTATTACTATCAAAGCACGTGTTTGTGAAGTTTGTGTAATACTTCAAAGCACCCGTCTGAGTGATAGTAACTAGTCTTGTACACGCAAAAGTTATTCATGCATGGGGTGGTCATGTATTCTTAAATGCTATAGAATGCGGTAACTTAATCAGGGGTGGTGGACACATTTAATGGGTTGAAATGGAACTGCTTTCCTTCCATATATATATATATATATATATATATATATATATATATATATATATATATATATATATATATATATATATATATCCCTGTTTCAACCAAGCGTTTATTGACGTCACTGTGTGTGTGTGTGTGTGTGTGTGTGTGTGTGTGTGTGTGTGTGTTGACACTGGCTTTAAAAATTAATAATTCTATGTCATGTGAAATGATATGCTTCTCGGTCCAAAAACCTTATAACATATTGCATTATTAAAGCTTATTTAGTAATCGTGTTATGGCAGTACTGACAAGGCTGACAACAAGTCGTATAAGGTCTTTCATTCCGATCTGACCTTGCACGCCATACTTGCATTCATGTTTTCTTTCCTGACATTTCAGAGTTCTGGAATGGTCTTGTGGTTTTTCCTATGTCTTTCCTCCAATTATGTTTTTACCGCAGGCAATCCACAGTACCTCATATGCATACTTCCTGTGCATATTGCTTTCTCTTAACTTGTGCTTATATGAGCGTGTGGGGGTAAGAAACGTTAGGACGGAGAGGACTGAAGGAGGAAAAGGAGGAGGGAAAAATGGAAGAGAAATAGGAGGAACAGGAGGGGAATGGGGGAAGAGGGAGCTGAAAAGAAGACTGGAGAGGTAGGGTCCAATGAAACTGAATATTAAGCCATGAAGGAAGTCCCTTTCATATGTCCGAAAGGTATTCGTTCCTGCCAAGATAGAGTTGCACTGAGGGCGCCTTGGGGAGTCTTTTTTACCAACGTCTTGGGAAGCATCGAGGACGAGATATTTGCTAAGGTGGAAAAACCTAATATATGCTGCCGATACATC
Source organism: Coenobita brevimanus (assembly GCF_032717465.1). NCBI lineage: Eukaryota > Metazoa > Arthropoda > Malacostraca > Decapoda > Coenobitidae > Coenobita > Coenobita brevimanus. Next base: position 22,903,103 of record NC_137041.1, read on the forward strand.
GATGTTGTCTTTATCAAGGAAAAAGAAGAAAGTGAGATAGAACTCCTTCAATGTCGCCTTCATGAGATGCTGGACTACGTTTCACAGTGGAGGAAAGCAACTATGAAACTATGCCCTTCCTTGACCTAGTAATTAACCAGCAAGAAGCATCATTCAGTACCACTGTCCATGTGAAGGCTAGCGACCTGGAACACTGCCTCAGTGGTGACAGTGAGTCCTAATTTTTTTTTTTTTTTTTTTTTGTGAGGAAGAAGGAACCAAAGGCAACAAGCCTGCAAAACTATTCCTTCCAAGAGAAAAATAAAATATAAGAGAGAGCCAAATTCAAGATCCGATCATTTCCAGATGCCTGGACACACTGCGTTTGAAAAACTGGAGATCATAGGAAGTAGGAAATACAGACAGAGGGAGACAGTTCCAGAGTTCACCTGTTGCATAAATGAAGGACTGGGAGTAACAGTTAACTCTTGCATTAGAGAGTTGGACAGAAAAGGGATGAGAGTTTGCTGCTAGACGGGTGCTAGGCGCCCGTTGTAGGGGTGGAGGAATGCATGCAAACAGTTCATAGGAGCAGTGACCATTGAAGTAGCGATAGAAAAGAGACAAAGATGCAACGGTGCAGCGAAAAGACAAAGGTTGAAGGGAGTCAGTAAGAGGAGGAGAGTTAATGAGACAAAAAGCCTTTGACTCCACCCTATTGAGAAGAGCTGTATGTGGGGAGCCTCCCCACACATGAGAGTTGTACTCTATACAGGGGCGGATAAAACCCCTGTTTAGAGTCAAGAATTGTGCAGGGGTAAAGAAGGAACGGAGTTGGCTTAGCACACCCAATCTCTTGGAAGCAGATTTTACAAGAGATGTAATATGATCTTTTCAAGACAAGTCCCGAGTGAATGAAACCCCAAGCATGTTCAAGGATGATGCAAGATTAAGCTGAATATTATCAAACATTAATGGGTATACCTGTGGAAGATTTTGTCAGGTTGATAGGTGCAAAAACTGAGTCTTTGATGCATTAAAAACAACAAGATTATTTTTACCCCAGTTAGAGATATGGGCCAAGTCAGACATTAGGCGTGCCATAGCCTCATCCCTTGTTTGTTGAAGTAAATGCTGAGATGGAAGTTGCGGGAATCGAATGGAAAGGTGAAGGGTGGAGTCATCAGGGTATGAGTGGATAGGATTAGATGTACAGCTTAGAAGGTCATTGATGAATAAAAGGAAGAGAGTTGGTGATAGGACAGAGCCCTGAGGAACACCACTGTTAATAGATCTAGGAGAAGAATGATGGCCGTCTACAACAGTGGCTATAGAACGACCAGAAAGGAAGCTAGAGATGAAGGCACAGATAGAAGGATAGAAACCGTAAGAGGGCAGTTTGGAAATTAAAGATTTATGCCAGACTCGATCGAAAGCCTTAGAGATGTCAAGTGCAATGGCAAAGATTTCGCCAAAGTCCCAAAAGGAGGATGACCAAGAGTCTGAAAGGTAGGTGAGAAGATCGCCGGTGGAGCGTCTCTGACGGAACCCATACTAACGATCAGAAAGAAGATTGTGATAGGAAAGATGCTTTAAAATTTTTGTATTAACAACAGACTCGAAAACTTTTGAGGTACAGGATGTTAAAGCAATTGGACGATAGTTAGAAGGTTGGGAATGGTCACCCTTCTTTGGGACTGGCTGAATGAGAGCAAACTTCCAGCAAGAAGGAAAGGTACAAGTTGACAGACAAAGGCAAAAGAGTTTGCCTAAGCAGGGCGTAAGCACAGAAGCACAGTTCTTGAGAACAACAGGAGGGACTCCATCAGGCCCATATGCCTTATCAGTATTGAGGCCTGTGACAGCAGAAAATACATCAGCTGAAGAAAATTTAATGTCAGCCATGAAGAAGTCAGAGGGGGGAAGTGATGGAGGAACAGCACCGGAATCATCTAAGGTGGAATTGGAGGAGACAGTCTGAGCGAAGAGATCTGCTTTATCAGTAGAAGAAATAGCTACAGAGCCATCAGAGTAGAAAAGAGGAGGGAAGGATGATGAGGTAAAGTTGTTAGAAAGGTTTTTGGCAAGGTGCCAGAAGGAGCGAGAAGAATTCGAGTTAGAGAGTTGAGAGCACTTAGTACGGATGAAATTATTTTTAAAAGAGCGAAGAACAGACTTAGCACGATTCCGGGCAGAAATGTATAAAAGATGTGATTCAGGGGTGGATTGGCTCCGGTACCTTTTATAGGCCCTCTCCTTGTTGCGGACAGCATTAGAACAAGCGTGATTAAATCAAGGCTTTCGTGCATTAGTCAAAGGATATGAGAAAGGAATGTATGCTTCCATGCCCAAAAGAATAACTTCTGTAATGCGCAAGGCACACCCAGATGGCTCCCGGCCATGGAAGCAATAATCATTCCAGGGAAAATCAAAGAAGTACTGCCTGAGGGCCTCCCAGTCTGCAGCTCCAAAGTGCCACAGACGACATTTCTTTGGAGGGTCCGCAGGCTGCACTGGAGCGATAGGACAGGTTAAGGTGATAAGGTTGTGATCGGAGGAGCCCAACGGAGAGAAAAGATTAACAGTGTAAGCAGAAGGATTAGTTGTAAGGAAGAGGTCAAGTATGTTGGAACTCTCTCCAAGGCGATCAGGGATACGGGTAGGGTGCTGTACAAGCTGCTCTAGGTCATTAAGGATAGAAAAGGTGTAGGCTTGTTCACCAGGTGGATCAGTGAAAGGAGAGGAGAGCCAAAGGTGGTGGTGAACATTGAAATCTCCTAGAATGGAGATTTCAGAGAAAGGAGAAATGGATAGAATACATTCTATCCATTTCTCCTTTCCATCGTAGAAGTAAGATAGTCAAAGAATTTTTGATAGTCAGTAGAATTAGGAGATAAGTAAACAGCACAGATATATTTAGTCAGAGAATGACAGGAAAGCCGAAGCCAGAGTGTAGAGAATTTGCAAGAATCAAGTTCAGGAACACGAGAGCAAGATAAGTTGTTGCGTATATATACACAACAGCCATCTTTGGCTTTGATATGAGTATAGAGAAAGTAGGAGGATACAGAAAAGGGTCTGCTGTCAGTTGCCTCAGACAGCTGAGTCTCAGTTAGAAAAAGAAGGTGAGGTTTAGAGAAGGAGAGGTGGTGCTCAACAGAGCGAAAGTTAGTGGAAAGGCCACGAATGTTGCAGAAATGAAGAAGAAGAGAGTCAGACAGTGGTTCCAGGCATCTTGAGTCATCACCGGTAGAGGGGCAGAAGGTGGGGGCGTTTATGGTCCCCCCCCCCCAGGGACTCCGAGGCTATGTTATTCGATGCCATTTTCTTTTTAAATTTTGAAAAGGAAGTGTGGTGTGTACTGTGCATGTAGTTTGGTGTTGATAGTTAGAGAAACTTGTACTGGAGAGCATGCTGGCCTACTCTCTGTGTTACTGAGACACTGAAAAAGTTCAGCAAAGGGAGATGGTCGGGACCTAGTCCCGAGGGCTGATGAAACGGGAGCTCCAGTTCTCCCTATCATCAGCTTTCCATTCTCCTTGGGAGTATTGCCCTGCTCGACTGGTGCTACAGTCTACTAAAGATACAAAGACTCCACTATAGGTGATTATATCTGAAGCGCATGTACACACTGCAGCAGCTGTAAACAAATCAGTCAAAAAATTGAGAGAGCATCCCAAGTACTGATCAATAATGGATTTGCCAACAAGGGCATGCAGCGAATAACGAGAAGTATGAAAAAGTGGTACACAGAGGACATGAAGAATAGGTCACCACTACAGGACATCAAGCTGTACTACCGATCTATATTTTACAGCACTTATAAAGAGGTCGTGAGAATCATAAAGCAAATCATCAAAGGGAAAATTAAGCCAACCTACCCCAGTGCAAGAATCAAGTCAATCACCTATTATAAAAGTAAAAAAAAAAATTAGACAACTATTTCTAGGGAACAGCCCACCTCAGGAGGAAGTCGCCCTTCAGCATTCATATGTTGCATATAGATACACTTGTAAACAACGAACTGTCCATCCCTCCCCACGACCTACATAGGCATGACGACGATTAAGCTGGTCAGTCCCACTCACAGATATGCAGGAGCCCCTAGGAACCGCGAGCAACGGGAACACTGTGCTAAGAAGACCAAGGACAGCCCTGAACGGAACGCTGAAGTTTTGGCTAACTGCAACAACAACAACTACCTGTTCCCTGCACTTGAGGAATTGAATAGCAAGGAGCTGAACCCCATCAATAAACGTCCAAGCCCAAGATTCACAAGCATCACCAAGCATGAGATCAGCAGCAAGCCGGAACACAGGCCCAACTGATTATGTCGCAGTCACCGGAACCCAACAACCAGTCAGAGTGCAGGAACCTTATTAACTCACCCCATCCCGACCACTTTTCCACCACTGACTCCCCCCAATCCCGACCATTTATGGATTTTTTTTTTTTTGGCTCAAATCTCTGCTTTTGGTGAGAAACATCGAAAAATCATAGAGAAATCGCTCACCTGAGGTTTAAAATACTCGATGCAGGTAACTAACCTACTCACCATATTGTGTTTTGTATCAGGCTGGCTCCAAAGAAAACTAGTTCTATGGGAGTGTAACCATTCCACACCACTCATAAACGGTATTTATTTATTTATTTGGTACGATTTTATATGTTGTACGAGAGCATAATGGTTTTCACACAGTAATATAGGCAATATAAGCATTGTTTCACTCTTGAAACACATCAACATACCTGACCTTTTTTGGCGACATTACCTGATCATCATTGCTGACTGTTTCTTCCTCTAATGTTATGTAAAGTTTGTCCTCCACATTGTCACCGACTGGAGAATCACATGGCTTTACTGGCCAGGTCACTGGTAACAGGTGAATTGCTGAGACAATGGAGTGCAGGGGGGGAGGGGAGGTCATGCTGGGTAAGGCATTGTCCTTGCCTGGCATCTTGTAGAGAAAGGTGTCCCATGTATACATACCAAAATTCACTCGTGAAAATTTAAAATTGTGCAAATTAGGGACCTTGCAATTGATTCGTGTTATGTACGTCAATGGGATTGGCAGTGACAAAACGTGTGGACGTTAATTCACGTCGACGGGACGCCGCGGGTTAAGCCTCACCTCTGATTCACCACCCAGGTATATGATACCTCACCGACCACGGCTAAGCATTCCTACCTGGACTACACACACACACACATGCAAACATTATATGTGTGTGTGTGTGTGTGTGTGTGTGTGTGTGTGTGTGTGTGCAGAGAGAGAGAGAGAGGGAGAGAGAGAGAGAAGCACAGTCAAGAATTTACGTTCTAAGACTCAGCTTCAGTATGATTTTCAGGCACATATGACCTTTTAAACGATTTTGGGGGGGGGAGAGTGGTTGAGTCAGGAAGTAGGAGACGCGAGAATGAGGTAAGAGGGGTTAGCAGGTGGAGCCCTAGCGATAGGATTCATTGCCTGGGGAATGAGTGCGCGAGCGTGTGTGCGTGCGTGTGTGTGTGTGTGTGTGTGTGTGTGTGTGTGTGTGTGTGTGTGTGTGTGTGTGCGTGTGTGTGTGTGTGTGTTGACTGCAGCGCAATGATTTCCACGATGAAAGAAAAAACAAATTGGGGTAGAGTTCTTTAACAGTATTTGGTGAGTTATATTTATATAACATATCACCATGCCTGTCCATCTACTGTACTCTTCTGCTTAAAAAGACTCGATCCGAATCCTACCTAATTATTCTCTCTCTCTCTCTCTCAAACACACACACACACACACACACACACACACACACACACACACACACACCACATCCTTGTCTACTGCAGTTTGAGGTGAATGCAGCAATCACCTGCTGTCTGTCTACCTATCTACCTGTTCATGAATCCATAACCAGAACCCTCAATCCCGTAAATGGTGGCCACAAACAAATCGCCTGCTTGTCGTTTTCCTTTGATATTTGACTGCCCTCCCTCCAACTCACACCTTCCTCTCTCGTACATCTGCACTCAGTCCCCCCATCTCATCCTCAGTCTCCTCCTCCCCTTCTCCCTGTCAGTGACATACAATACACTCTTCTTGATTTTCATTCTGAATCCTCCTTGCATGACCATTCCACCTAAAAGTGTTTCTCTTACCACATTCAGTGACACCCACTTGCCCACCACGCCACTCCTTCACTTCCACATTTGTTTCTTTGTTTGTCTCTCCACGGAATGTCACATGTTCCATTGAAATAACTCAGTTCATTTTTTTTCCTTCAGTACATATCCTCTCTGGCCCTTTTCCTCATAGAACCACAAATCTCACCCTCTACTCATATATCTCCATTTTATTTTCCCCGTTACAATCTCCTTACAAACTTCCGTAACAATGGCGGCACCTGGTGTTTAATCAAATTCCAGTATGCAGTTGACACTATTTTAAACTTCACTTCATCCAGTTTTGATTACTCATTGTATAAACTAAACTGTCAAAATATTACCAAATATATCTGTGTAGTCTATTGCTCCCCCAGTGCTTCTTAGGAACCCAGTGTATTTGATTCCATATCCACACAGCTAAGTAACCTTAACCTTGCCCTTAGCACCGAAATTACCATTTTGGGTGATTTTAACATACATTATGTTGAATGGTTATTGCATTCTGCCAGGACTGATGACTCTGATCTAGAGTGCGAGCTGCTTGCAGAATCGTTAAATCTCACCCAGCTGGTAAAGCAACCGAGCAGAATACCTAATAATCCTGACCGTAATGCCCATCTCTTGGATTTATTCTTGACAAATAATCCAGGTCAATACAGGATAGAGGTACAGTCACCACTTAGATCCTCTGACCACAGTCTCATCAAAGCCTCATTAGTTAACCCCCCCCCCCACACCTCCCCGTTCTCAACCTGTCAGGATGACCCGATGGCACTTTGATAGGGCAAAATGGGATGGATTTAGAAATTATCTTGCTGACATTCCATGGCAGTTTTTCTTCTCTAGTGATCCCAGTTCCACCCTGTCCCACATTTGCAACTTGATAGTAGCCGGTATGGATTTATTAATACCAAGTCAACAGTTCATTAAAAGATCGAACTCTCCAAAATGGTTTGATGGCAACTGTGCCAGAGCAACAGCCCAAAAGTCATTAACATATAACTCTTATTTAAAATAAAAAACACCTGAATCACTCTCTCAATTTAAAATTCCTAGATATCATGCAAAGCTGTAATAAATCTAGCTAAATCAAACTTTCTTCAAAAGCAAGCATCAAAACTACTTAACAAACGTAATGTCTATCTATCTATATACCTAGGCTGCTTCCCCCAAGGAATGACAATAGAATATTGTGGTCATCTATTAATTCTTTCAATAATAACTTTAACAAGTCATCATCCATTCCCCCGCTAAAATCTTCACATGGAAACATTGCAAATGACCCGCGTGGGAAAGTAGATATTTTTGCCAGAACATTTGCCAGAAATTATACCATAGAGGATGCCAGCCAGAACGTCCCAGTACTAGAATTTGACTCTCCCGAAATTGTTCCACTACAGACAAGATATGTAAAATCCATCCTAGACAATTTACCTACCAACAGAGCTCCTGGTCTAGATGGAATTCCGCCAATTGAAAAAGTGTTCCCCTGAACTTGCCTCTGTTCTAGCTAAATTATTCAGACTACGCATAGGTACTTCTTCATTCCCATATTCATGGAAAAAAGCCAATATTCACCCAATTTCGAAGGAAGTTCCTCTGACCCCTCTGATTACAGACAAATAGCTGTCACATCTTCTCTTGGTAAGGTATTTGAAACTTTAATTAATAAGCATACTGTTAAACATCTTGAATCAAACAACCTAATTAGTGATAGACAATATGGTTTTTGCCACGAAAGATCCACCATTGACATACACAGTCTCCTAACTCATACCATCCATCAATCAATCGACCTACATGGAGAAACTCATGCACTAGCCCTTGATATTTCTAAAGCTTCTGATAGAGTATGAGTATGGCACCGTTCCCTGCTGTCCAAACTCCCTTGCTATGAACTAAGGTCTTTCTTCCTTTGATTTCCTCATATCTCAGTGACAGGATAATAAGAGTAAAAGTAGATAATGTATATTCGAATTTCCACTCAATTAAAGCCGGCGTGCCACAGGGGTCAGTTCTGGCGCCAACCCTGTTCCTGGTTCATATTAATGATCTCTTATCTGTCACCCACAATCCCATCCACTCGTATGCAGATGATTCAACACTACATAGTTCATTCACACTCAGACACCCATTTACAAAGTCTAATATCTCTACCTCTCAACTCAGTACAGCCATCTCCATAAATCAAGACCTATCTACAATCAGTGAATGGGGATAAAACAATCATGTCGTTATTACCTTCAATGCTACTAATATTCCCTTCTCCAAAAGTATTGAAATTCTTGGCATCTCACTTAACAATGCCCTCAGCTGGACCTCTCATGCTAGATCACTTGCTAAAACCGCCTCAAAGAAACTCGGATTACCGTACAGAGTCCGTAACTTCTTCATTGACGAGCAGTTAGCTATGATTTATAAGAGTCATGTGTGCTCTCAGCTTGAATATTGTTCACTCGTGTGGAATGGATGAGGAGAGGTTGCATTAAAACAACTAGACAAAATTCAGAACAAAGCTGTTAGTATTATTAACAACCTTGCCATTACAAATTGTCACAGGGTTTTTAAAAGTATATGCAATATTAAAGGATATTATTCAATAATACTGAGAACAGGACAATGAATTGTCTCGTGAAAATCAAGCAATGATTACTTTAATCCGGCTTACTTCGCCGATTCTCTAAGGACGAGAATTTATAAATTTTCTCAACAGTACACAGCAGAGACTACTTCTTCACAATTGCTGTTTGTTAGTACTGTTAGCCTCTGGAGAAAGTGACTTCACCCCTGACAATCAATAACTAATGCTATTAATGATAACAGGTTCTTGCTGATGCATTAACTCCTGGTTGGCACAACGGATTTAAGTTAATACAAAAGGACTGGCCTAAGTACCAGTTATGAATAGCAAAGCGTTTATGCAAAGTAGGAGCTATAAGTGAAATAAGCTTAATAAGGAAAATAAAACAAGAGTTTACAATACATCAAGCTCAAGAAAAAGAACTGTTAAATTTATTGATTACAATAAAATAAATTAACGTTACATGAGTCTTAAGATGAATTTAAATAAGATCGCACTCACTCGCTCACTCAAAAGCTAACTCTTAAACCTAAGAAAAAAACGAAAAGAAATACTGGTCAAAGAGTGGACTAAGCGGATGACTGGGCATCATTGAGGAAGGACACTGCACACACTGAGTCTCTCGCCAATCACGCTAGGTGGGAATCCAACGGCGGCGGTGGGAACTAGGCGTCGTTACTCAGGAAGGACGCTGCCACACACACTACCTGCTTCCGCGGTGCTCAAACCTTGACTGACTTCAAATCGTGAGAGAGAGGCGAGTGTCAAGCTGCATTGCTATCGGCTAGGAGGAGCGAAACATGCCCATAATAAATCGCTCAGAGGAAGTGCTAATGTCTCGCACAAAGACGATCACTTATGACACAGTGAAAAATTGTTCTGAAAACACTCCAGACCGGGTGAATACATGGGGGTTGACTGAGTGATAAATACTGGGATTCCACTAGAATTCGCGGTTTCCCACCAAAGTTGACGTCACGAATTCAAATACAAAATCGCACCAACTCGTGACATTATGCCCCATGAAAATCAATTTTTTTTTCTTCAGAAAAAAAAATTTCAATATCCATACATATAAATCCTAACTCAGTCACAAAAGATTCACACTCTGGTGTGTGTGTGCTATCTTGCTACAGGAGAAAGTCACAGTCGCCAGTGAGCGAAAAAAACCTCGTATTTACGTTATTAGAAGCAAGCTTGAGGGAAAAACTCGGTGACAACTGTGAAAAATCCTGTACTCATGTCAAACTGAACGAAAAGTTCGCTACATTTACATAAACAACTAATTGTTATGTAGCATAATGTATGTAATACACAGTGTAGGCATGACATTTGTGGTGTAACTGTACCTACGTGTAAAATTACATAATGCATATCAATAGTAAATGATGACGACGAGGCAGAAGAGAAGAGGCGGCAGCATGCATCAGGGATGATCAGCTGTTCTGCATGGCAATGCTGCACCCGCCAGCTGCACCTGCGAAAGCAATCAAGGTGGAGCATCAAAAGTGTCACTTCTCTCTCTCTGCCTAGCAATCAGTACTTATGTTACAAAAAGTACACTATTTACATTATTAACCAGGAAACGTAGTCAAGGCGTTTCTGCAGGACATCAAACACTGATCCAGTTTAGTGGTTAAACCCTAAACTTAATTAGCAAAAAGACTGGGCGTTTCTGCAGTACATCAAATGCTGCAATTCGCTAAATTAACCAGGAAACTTGGTCAAGAGCGAAGAGACTGGGCTGCAATTCGCTAGGGACCCAGTTTCTATACTTACGATAAACGACAGGAAGCTGAGAATCGCTACGCAATCTCGGGCACGTCACGTTTTAACACCCACCATGGGTGTGAACACTCATGTGGATATTGTGCATTTTCCGGGAATCCTCAGAGAGGCCCACAGCTCGAGATGTTCCACAAGGTAAATCATACACAGCCTCAGACTGCCTCTGCGGGGTTCTCAAACTTCCCCCTTAACTTACTGTACATATGTATGTACAGGCCCTGGACATGATGTGTCCTGTGGAGCCAATGGGCGAGACATCAGGTCTGCACCTACATCACCACTGCCCTGTGTCTCAACTGACTTTGAGATTACAGGTATGGTTTCAAATGGCACAAGGACATGTCCCTAATTAGAGGTACGTGGACACACATTGCAGGAATGCACAAAACTATCTATCTCTCGTCCCATCCCTGGCCAGAAAAAGTCAGCTCGTAAACGGCCCTGGGTTTTCCTTTTGCCCATGTAACCACCTGAGGCTGAACAAAGACCCCATTCTAACACTGCTTGGCGGTACTTGGCAAGAATGACAAACTGCGGTCAAACCTCGCCCTTGGGTGTTCGTGACTCATGGTAGAGCCGTCCTTGTTTACGAAGGAACTTGGCTTGACCTCCCCGTGAATACTTTATCACTCTACCCTTTTGCTTCTTTCACATGGCAGAAAGTGTCGGGTCAGAATATTGTTTTTGAACAACATCACACATCAGATCTTGCAGCGATTCAATGGTCACAGGGGTGACACAGTTCGGAGCCCCAGCCATGGCTCATGTTACTGCAGCCGAAGTCTGAGTAGCATCATCTATGGTGCAACTATGCTTGGCACCTGGAATATTGCCTATGATTAGGTCAAATAAAGGTTCTGGCATGACAAGTGTGACTGTCATACCAGTGTAAAATGGAGATGCCACCTGGATACGTGCCTCAGGGAACAATGTCACTGATTCATCAATAAGGTTAGCTTGGATCTGTCGACCTGTGTACTCCTCAGGCCGAACTAGACTCTGCCTGACAGAGCAACCTGAGGAACCATTGTCTCTCAGGACCTTCACAGGAATGCCTCCCACAAACCCTGGCTGAACAAGGAAGGCACTGTCACCTGTGGGAGGGCCTGTGGAGGAAGCAGCTAGCCACTGATTAGGCTACTGAATAAATGATGCGGCAAACATGGTGCCCTGTGCATTTGATACCTGAGGGGTCGTACTCACTGCCTGGGGAGATGAAGCATTGGCCATCTGTGGAGGGGGGCTCACTGTCGCCGCCGTGGGACTAGTGAACTGTGGGGGAGTACCCGTACTGGTAGGGACGTGACCACCGTGCTGTTGCTGAGGAATGAAGGCTGTGTTAGCCTCCTGCCTCCGAGGGGCTGGTGCTGAAAAGGACAGTCCCGACAGTCGGTTGCGTGGCTGATACTGCTGCTGGTTAGGGTACCTGTTGTACCTCTTCCAGTCAGGCTTCTAAGTGTTTTGCCCCTGGTCCTTCTTCTGCGGTTTTGGACCTTGGCCATTATTCTGAGAACGGCCTTGTTGCTGGGGTTCAGTCTGAGATGGTTTCCCAGATTTATCAGCTGTCCTATTCCAGGTATGCTGCTTGCGAGTTTGGTACCTGTATGCAGTGAAAAAAGCTTCAGCCTTCTTCAACATTTGGCTGGGATCTCTTACCTGGCAGATCTTAAGCTGAGCCATAAGTTCAGTAGGCCACGACTTTTCTAGCTGCATGCACAGCATAAGGTCAATTATCCCCTCACATGTGGAAGGAGTTTCATCTTTCTCCATCCACTCATCTAAGTAAGCAGTAAGCCGGTCAAGAAACTGAACGGCAGTCTCTTTTTCCTGTAAACGCGCCCTTATGAACTGACTCTTGGTGTCGTCAACTGTGAGACCATACACTTTGATGAGTGCGGCCTTCAACATCTCATATGTGAGATTGTCTCCACGAATTCTGTGGAGAATATCGAGGGCAGGGCCCTCAAACAGGCTAAGAAACTGAAGGCGCTTAGCTGCATCATCCAGCTGGTAAAGCTGAGCCATGTCTTCAAAACGAGCTATGTATGGCTCGATTCGCTCGCCTTCCTTGTATAGGGGAAGCTTGATGTGTGGGGTCGCCATAACATGTGCAGGGAGAGCGCTCGTGGAGCTTGGGCCAGCTGCACCAGATGTGTCTGAAGCCAAGGAATCTCGCTTGAGCTTCAGCACTTCAAGTTCATGTTTTTCGCGTGCTTCTCGCTCGGCACATTCGTGTTCTCGTTCTCTGTCTCGTTGTTCACGCTCGTACTCACGTTCTCTCTCACGTTGTTCTAACTCGTGTTGACGTTCTCTCTCGCGATGTTCTAACTCGAGTTCGCATTGTTTTTGCTCGTGTTCGCGCTGTTCTCGCTCGTATTCGCGCTGTTCTCGCTCGTGTTCGAGTTGGATTCTACGCTCTTCACAAGCATCACTCTCGCGTTGCTGCTCGTGACTAAGCCGAGAGAGGACATAATTCTTTACTTCTGTTGGGTCTGTAAGCCCCATATCTTTGGCTTCCTGTACATAGACGCTGGTAGACATGATGCTAACTGAATCTAAGTAAACTAGCGACTCAGTACTGACTGCGATTTTTGCAAAGAGAGATGCCAATAATAAAAAATAAAGAATATAGGCACAGGTTAATGGTGACCAGTTTTATCTAATTAAACTGGTAAAGAAAGAAAATTAAACAAACAACTGACTGTGAAAACTATTACGTAAATTAATAGAAATGAATCAATAATCACCAGTAAGATAGTGCCTATAGACTTTAATGATAAATACCTAGGAATGAGTGAGTGAGTATTATCTCGTGAATAACTTTAGAGCTAGGAGTTAATATCCTGGAATGAGGTCGCCAATTGTCACGGGGTTTTTAAAAGTATATGCAGTATTAAAGGATATTATTCAATAATACTGAGAACAGGACAATGAATTGTCTTGTGAAAATCAAGCAATGATTACTTTATTCCGACTTACTTCGCCGATTCTCTAAGGACGAGAATATATAATCTTTCTCAACAGTACACAGCAGAGACTAATTCCTCACAATTGCTGTTTGTTAGTACTGTTAGCCTCTGGAGAAAGTGACTTCACCCCTGACAATTAATCTATCTATCTATCTATATACCTAGGCTGCTTCCCCCAAGGAAAGGGAGGTAGCCGAGACAGGACGACTCACTCTCCATTTACTCATCCATTCAAACACATTCATTCGCATCTTAGCCCCAAAGGGGAGAACGGACAGATCCTCACCGCATCACACCGCACAAGGGTCAACTGCGCAATGCAAGCAGTGACATCCACAGCAGGGCCCGACAGCAGAACTGGTTTACCCCTGCCACATCATAACAGACAATTAATACCTAATGGTATTAATGATAACAGGTTCTTGCTGATGCATTAACTCCTGGTTGGCACAAAGTATTTAAGTTAATACAAAAGGACTGGCCTAAGTACCAGTTATGAATAGCAAAGCATTTATGCAAAGTAGGAGCTATAAGTGAAATAAGCTTAACATGGAAAATAAAACATGAGTTTACATTACATCAAGCTCAAGAAAAAGAACTGTTAAATTTATTGATTACAATAAAATAAATTAACGTTACATGAGTCTTAAGATGAATTCAAATAAGATCGCACTCACTTGCTCACTCAAAAGCTAACTCTTAAACCTAGGAAAAAAACGAAAAGAAATACTGGTCAAAGAGTGGACTAAGCGGATGACTGGGCATCGTTGAGGAAGGACACTGCACACACTGAGTCTCTCGCCAATCACGCTAGGTGGGAATCCAACAGCGGCGGTGGGAACTAGGCGTCGTTACTCAGGAAGGATGCTGCCACACACACTACCTGCTTCCGCAGCGCTCAAACCTTGACTGACTTCAAATCGTGAGAGAGAGGTGAGTGTCGAGCTGCATGGCTAACAGCTAGGATGAGCGAAACATGCCCATAATAAATCGCTCAGCGGAAGTATTAATGTCTCACACAAAGACGATCACTTGTGACACAGTGAAAAATTGTTCTGAAAACACTCCTGACCGGGTGAATACATGGGAGTTAACTGAATGATATATACTGGGATTCCACTAGAATTCGCGGTTTTCCACCAAAGTTGACGTCACGAGTTTATTCAAATACAAAATCGCGCCGACTCGTGACACAAATAAACTACATCCCCTACAAGTAAGAAGGAATGTTGCCTCCCTTGCATTATTTTACAGACATTTTTACGCAAATGCTCAGATGAAGTGGCGTCCATGGTGCCACCTCTCCATGCCCTCCCTCGTGCTACATGGGCATCTGGTAGCGCTCTTGACTGGAATGTCACTCAGCCATATTGCAGAACTTCTGCCTATTAGAATTCTTTCATTCCCAGAACTGCATCTCTCTGGAACTCGCTTCCCCAGAGTTGTTTCCCTCCAAACTTCAGCCCACAGCTGTTCAAGCCTAACTGTTACGGATATTTTATGAACAGAGGACACCAGTAATCTGGCATATGATTTTTTTTTTTTTTTGGTCATTTGTTTTTCCTTCCTCTGTTCTGTTATTAACAAAAAAACAAAAATGCCGTGCAGACATTTAGTCACATACTTCAAACCAGCCGAAACTCGGAATCCCCTACATCAGGGTTCCTCAGTTACGTTCTTTGAAGGTCCAGTCATATTATTTTCCTTTGTGGCAGAGGACCGAATGATAACTCTTGTATGTAGTATCACTAATGGATTAAAACACTTTCATTTACGTTAATACAATGGGACTCTACGGAAAGTTAATAAACTTGCCAAATTAAGAATAAGGTTTAAAGTAGATATTTTATTCTGTTAGTTATGTGGTTAAGTAAGACATTACGACAAAAAAATCTACTCTACACACTCCCAACGTCTCAAAAAGACAAAATGAAACTCTTCTATTGAGCAAATTACTAATGCCATCCTCACATCAGCATAGTCACTTCAGCATTTCCACCACTGCCTTAGCACCATATTGTGTACCAGTGAACTGTCTGACAATTGTCAGTATCCTTCTGTCAACTCACCATATGAACAGGCTAGTGGCAACAGTCTGTGGGTAGGCTACAGTGCGTGCAATGCAGCTTGCTAATTACAGTATTCTTGAGGCAAGGACTCCTGTTCTCTTGTTGCCAGTGTTTAATGCCAACGAGATGAAAATTATCATATGCTCTTTAAAATTGTGAAACTCTCATTACTATGAGAGATGTGAGCACCTAGAGTAGCTGGAAAAAATAGTGGCCTATTTGTTAATCATTAGTCTCACTAGTCTGCATTATACCCACAAATGGACAGGTTTGTATTACTCCAGTAGCTAAACGTTGTTTACAATTGAAGCCAGATGAAGTGAACTTTATTTAGGCCGTATTTTAGGTGAAACTCATCCAAAGATGTTAAGAACTGCGACTCTTGAATTTGAAAGCGAAACTGAATATTCATTGATGGAAGTAGCTGGGGTCCATACCAAAGCTCCTCTGGCTCCGGATTAGGACCGCGTTCCGCCATTTGAGTACCACTGCCTTACATTGTAAAAGTAACTGTAAATCTGTACTAGATGTACTGAATCAGGTCTAAGGGCCTGTATACCATACTAAACAACCCATCATTAGAGGAAAACATAACAGTGTTCAGGTATTATTAAAAATCTGTGACAATGGTTATGGTTAAGACGAGTCTTGAATTAATATTTCTAGTTTCTTAAAAGCGATCGCAACAAGCCGGCCAATTCTACAGTTGTTTTTATCATGGTTCAAAAAATCATGAACCTAATTAGGTCACATTTACAATCCTATTGGGAAATACTGTGGTATGTTACGTCTTTGTAAACCCATTATAATTATAGTTCTTTCACCATGAAATGTCGCAGAATTTCGTACGTCGGAGCTCGGTATCAGGCACCTCAACGGTAAAATACGAATCAAAGTGTCGGTAGAAACTATCATGGGATGGCTTTGACAGGCCAATGTTTTAAAATGTATATAATCTTTCGTAATTCAAACATCTATATTTTACTTTTTTCTTAACCATCTAGTCTGAATTTTCATGTCTTTTATCCTAAAAACATTGCCTAATGTAGCTAAAATATAACGCTGAAATGCTAAAATAAATATCTAGTGCCAAACGCCTTAATCCCGAAAAGGATGGCCACAAACAAACAGACTCCATGTCCCCCTGTCCCCCACCATTTCACTGCACTGCTCCCAGCTCACATCCCCCTCTCTCATTTACCTCTCCACTCCATCCCTCCATCTCATCCTTGGCCTACCCTACCCCTCCCCCCTCCACCTCACTCACATAATCTCTCCTCATCAGTCTCTCACTCTCCATCCTCTCTACATGGCCAAACCACCTCAGTGTGTTCCTCCTAACGCTTCCTATCACATCAACATCCACATAACAATGCTTCTTCACATCCTCATTGATCAGTCTGTCTCTCCGTGTGACTCCACATGCTCCTCTCAAATAACTCATTGCCACAGCTCTCACACTTGACTTCTGTCCCTTCAACAAGGTTCAAGCTTCACTTCCATATGTTAGAGTTGGTATCACAATAGTGTCATATAGTAACATTTTCACTTCCATGATCACTTCCCTGTTTCTTATCACTGCTTTCAAGAAACCAGCAACCTTTCTTCCTTGTTGTACTCTTTCAAGCACTTCCCCCTCTAAGCTTCCATCCTTACTCATCATACTGTACTACCCAAGTACTTAAACACACTCACATTTTCCATTTCCTCCTCATCACCTCACTGTACCTTCACTGACTTCACTTCTCTCGAAGACCATAACTTTACTTTTCCCTACATTCACCTGTAGATTCCGTTTCTTACACACCTTCCCAAAATATCCACCAAGCCATGCAGCTCCCCTTCGTCTCCACTTAATAACACAGTATCATCTGCAAACAACAGTACAGGGAGTTTCCAAAACTGCCGTCTTTCATTAGGGCCGCTCCAACATGCACTGCCCTACCTTGTATATATTTTGTAACCACATCCATATACAGACTGAACAACGATGGAGACATGGCACATCCCTGTTTCAATTCAACCTTCAAATACAAAAATTCACCCAGTTCACTATCCACACGCACTGCAGTTTTAACACCTTAAACATACTCTTCACAGCATTCAGCAATTTCCCATCCACTCCATATATTTTTAATACTTTCCGCAGTTCTTGTCTATCCACCCTGTCATATGCTTTCTCCAAATCCATGAAGGCCGCTTACAACTTCCTTCCCTTCTCTAGAAATTTTTCCACTAAAGATCTAAGAAT
>NC_137041.1:22925878-23115878 GCF_032717465.1 Coenobita brevimanus
CCTTCTCGCTGATGTGGTCAGCCAGAGATAGTCTGTTATTGATAATCACACCTAGGTCTTTCTCTCTTTCTGATGTGTATAGGGTTTTATTTCCTAACTTATAATCCCAATCAGGTCTTTTTCCACTTTTACCAAAGTTGATTACATGACACTTGTCCACATTGAATTCCATTTGCCATGTACTACATCATTCATGAAGTTTATTTAATTCTTCTTGTAGCTCTTTACAACAGTCTGTGTTAGTAATTCTCCTTTGTATTTTTGAATCATCTGCAGACATATTCAGATAGCTCTCATTTCCATTGTTACTGTTTATATCATTTATATACACTAAAAACATGATTGGTGCCAGCACTGAACCCTGTGGTACTCCACTAGTCACTTCTTTCCATGATGAGTAGTTTCCTCTTAGTACTGTTCTCATTTCTCTTTTTATGAGAAAGTCTTGCATCCAACAAAACAGTTTGCTTCGAATTCCTCCTTGATGGTACAGTTTCCATAAAAGTCTTTGGTGTGGTACTGTGTCAAAAGCTTTCTTGAAATCTATATAGATACTGTCCACACATCCTTCCCTTTCCTGTATTGTGTTTGTTACTCTGTCATAGTAGCTCAACAGATTAGTAACACATGATTTTCCTTTTCTGAAACCAAACTGTCTTTCTGTTATCATATAGTGTTCTAGTTGATTTACCCAAGCTTTTCTTATAAGCTTTTCTAATACCTTGTGTGTGTGTGTGTGTGTGTGTGTGTGTGTGTGTGTGTGTGTGTGTGTGTGTGTGTGTGTGTGTGATGCTTGTGTAAAAAACGGTATGAACTGATTACGACTATTCCTGATGGAAGGGTTGAAGGTCAATCAGAGGAGTTGACAATGATTATGAAAAAAAAAAAATACATCAACGTTTAAGGTCATTTGGGATCTTGGGATGACTGACGTATACAGTTTTTACTGTATTTGATTTAGACCAGAAATGGTGGAAGGGCTAGGAGTAATGAAAGTCCAGGACAGTGATTTTATTGGGACTCCATATTATAATTGCAAATCATAATAGATAGATAGATAAATAAATAGATAGAGAGACAGATAGAAGCAGGGAGTCAGATGATGAGAAGGTATTGTGTCTGCGAGAATCGAGCAATGCTAAACATGCTTACACACTCTTAACTCAAGGAATGCTTATTAGGCACACGACAGCGCCTAGTGACCATACACACACATACACACATACTCACACACAGGCTTCTAGAACTTTCCACTCACAAGGAACACACGTGACACACCCCTGCTACACCAGAATTTAGGAAAGAGAGCTCAGAAGGAGGTTAGCCACAGAACAGGCAGGTCAGGAGAAGGAGACAAGCCATACAAGAGACAGGTCGCAGGGAGAAGGGCTTGGCAACTTGAGAGAGAGACAGAGAGAGCGAGACAGAGAGATAGCTAGCGGGACTGGACTCTATACTTCGCTCTGTGTGAGAGACTTGTTAATATTTCCAAGACAAATAAAAATAGTCCCATACTGTTCTTTACCTCTCCTGTCACTACATGACAAATGGGAAAGAAGATTATCTACTACAAGCTACTCCAGTATAATAACCGCTCGTCCACAAGTCTAATATATAGAAAACTCCACTACAAGTAACTACAAAGTCATTTTATGACATTTGGTGGCAGCGAATCTACGGACATCGTCTCCGAATTAAAAGCAAATTTCTACAAAAGCAGGCGAGACTCTACAAGGTTAGCTTCAGTTCTACAGTGACTTCCTACAAAATACAGCCTACAATGCAAATAGCCTACAAGTCTACAAAACAACTCTATAATCTTCACATAACTTCAAGCAGCAGCAAGAAGAATATAAAACAACGCAAGTAAAGAAGAGGAAAGACCAAAGCAACAAGCACACAAACCCCCACCACTCTCTCCCGCCTAACTCCATCGCTGACGCAGAGGTCAAGACACGCAGCACAACACCAGAGCCACATTTATAACGCATCTTACTCATCTTCACTCAAGTTACTCATCGCTACTCGTTTACTCACCACAGCTACCAGTGTGGGAAGTTGACGTCACCATACGTGTGCTGAGACGACGCCAAGCCGTGTGTCTGACACCCCACAACACGCCAATCAACCCGTGAAGAACAACGCTATCACCACGTGCAACACCACCCACACCATTCCCACCACGGTAAAAATTAGTGAGTTACATAGTTACTTCATTTATACAATACACAGTGATAGACAATAAGCTTCTGCACAAACATATAAAACGTGCTGTATAGTTACAGCTTAAATACACATACTTACTTCAGTTATCTGCATAACTCAAACACTAAATAATCACCAACAATAAATATTCTATACTGTATATATTCATTCATTTATTATAACATTTATTTACTACCAACGAGTGTTACCATTTATACCTACATAAAATACGTGTTTCATACATACAGCTATACATTATTATATCTACAAAGTAATAAAGAAAATATACCATCACAGTTACTCAGTGAGCGATTAAAAGAACTGTATTAAACATTTATTAATTAAAGCTACCTAGTGGAAACATATAAATTAAGTTACAAGGTAAACTAGAGAGAGAAAAAAAAAATGGCCAACACAAATGACGTTAGGAAGAGTGAACATTTTCAACACAATCGTGAAGACAATGATTTCCACACAGTGCTGACACACATATTACCCACGATAGGTACAAGTGAACAACAAGTCAGTGTATATAGTTAATACTGTATATAGTGTATATATTTTTTATATAAAACAACAAAATATGGGACTATATAATATCATTTTCAATAATATCTGTGCAATATAAACTAAACTTTAAAAAAGTATCCCAAGGAAATTAGCCAGTAATTATGCAACCATGAACAACATAGAAAAAGCGTACACAAGTGAAGAAAAACAAACTATAGAAAATCAATACATACAAAAAAAAAAAAGAAAAGAAAAGAAAGAAAAAAGAGAAATAGAGTAAGATCACATAACAAACAAATGAAAATAAGTGTAAGTGTTACTACATATGCCAAAATACCACATAAACAAAAAAAAAAAAAAAAAAAAAAATTGTCTCCACAAGCAAGTGGCATGACACATCATCACTATCATCGACCGCAGCATATGTTAGGACTGCAATTATTACAATTATGTAACAATTATGTAGCGACAAACGATTGCATTATGTTACACTTTGCCAATTAACAGTTACATTAACAAGATGTAACTTTTATGTAACTTTAACTACAATTATGTAACTACAAACGATATGTAACAATTATGTAACGACAAACGATTGCATTATGTTACACTTTGCCAATTATGTAACAGTTGCATTAACAAGATGTAACTTTTATGTAACTTTAACTACAATTATGTAACTACAAACGATATGTAACAATTATGTAACGACAAACGATTGCATTATGTTACACTTTGCCAATTATGTAACAGTTGCATTAACAAGATGTAACTTTTAGGTAACTTTAACTACAATTATGTAACTACAAACGATATGTAACAATTATGTAATGACAAACGATTGCATTATGTTACACTTTGCCAATTAACAGTTGCATTAACAAGATGTAACTTTTATGTAACTTTAACTACAATTATGTAACTACAAACGATATGTAACAATTATGTAACGACAAACGATTGCATTATGTTACACTCTGCCAATTAACAGTTGCATTAACAAGATGTAACTTTTATGTAACTTACTTATGTAATAGTTGCATTAACAAAATGTAACTACAGTTATAAGGCCAACACAATTATGCCTTTCACTACAATAACCCAAGTACATACTGTATTACAGTTCAATAATTTACTTTAATCCATTTATTCAAATATGTATACAACTTGTTTAAAATGTAATATTACTTAATAATCACTATTTACTATGAATATTATATGTGTACAATATTCATACAATTATGTTACTTTTACAATATTATGTATTTCACTTAATTAGCTTATAAGTTCATTATAATGTGTATATAATGTATTAATATGTTAGGACTATTAACTGTCGATGGTACGCCATTTTCGCGTGACCGAGCAGATATTGGGACTCCATATTATAATTGCAAATCATAATAGATAGATAGATAAATAAATAGATAGAGAGACAGATAGAAGCAGGGAGTCAGATGATGAGAAGGTATTGTGTCTGCGAGAATCGAGCAATGCTAAACATGCTTACACACTCTTAACTCAAGGAATGCTTATTAGGCAAACGACAGTGCCTAGTGACCATACACACACATACTCACACACAGGCTTCTAGAACTTTCCACTCTCAAGGAACACACGTGACACACCCCTGCTACACCAGAATTTAGGAAAGAGAGCTCAGAAGGAGGTTAGCCACAGAACAGGCAGGTCAGGAGAAGGAGACAAGCCATACAAGAGACAAGTCGCAGGGAGAAGGGCTTGGCAACTTGAGAGAGAGACAGAGAGAGCGAGACAGAGAGACAGCTAGCGGGACTGGACTCCATACTTCGCTCTGTGTGAGAGACTTGTTAATATTTCCAAGACAAATGAAAATAGTCCCATACTATTCTTTACCTCTCCTGTCACTACATGACAAATGGGAAAGAAGATTATCTACTACAAGCTACTCCAGTATAATAACCGCTCATCCACAAGTCTAATATATAGAAAACTCCACTACAAGTAACTACAAAGTCGTTTTATGACAATTTTGTATGTCAGTCAAAGATCATTATCATATGGACATTTCAAATTAATCCCTACTCTGCCAAGGTGGGCATAGATTTCTGTTATGATTTTTACCAAACATGGTGGAAATGGTTAGGGTAATGCAAGGACGACGGGATTAAAACGTAAAAACACTCCGCCAAAAGTCAGGAATCATCGTGGTGTCACCTAATACATTTCTGTTTTTTTCTGAATTGAACCAAAGTTGGTCGACGGGGTGAGAGTCGGTTAGGAATGAGGTTGGCTGATCTGTGAACAATCAGTTGAAAGTAAAGGTCACATGCCTTATACCTTCAGCAAATGAAGATATTAATGGAGGCCACATATGCTATCACATGTAGTCCGGAGGAGGCAATTAATGGTAAAGCTTTTCTCTGCAGGAAATACTACTCCGTCCACAACACAGCTCCATGATGCAACTCCAACCTAGATGGACATAATTTCAAAAGTCAAACTGTGCTTGTTGACGTAGGTTATTGTCATACTATCCCTACATGTATAACAAACAGAACATAACTACAGGCTGTCCACCATAGTTCCATGTAATTTTAAGACTCTACCAACTTTCCAGGACAGTTTTTCTAGATTATCACTATCTTTTAGCATTAATATCATATAATAGTTCAGCATTAAAATTGTGGAGACACGGCAATCTTTGGTGAAGTTAAATTGGTAACAGTACATAACAAGCGGTGCCAGGCACAACAACTCTTGCCAGACAATAGTTATTTTATTGCAATTAAATACCGACTTGTTTGTGCCATTTAGTGGCAGTGCACAATTAAAGTCTAAGGTCATGGCGCAAATGTTTTCAAGTTACGCTTTCTAACAATCCGTGATCTTGCATTTGACCTTTCAAGGTCACTCAAGGTCAAAGGTCATGCTGCCAAACGAAAGCTCAATTGAGACTTCCTATAGCTTGGTTATAGGAAATATTTTTATATTCAACGAGTATTGAGTGATAGCCCCCTGATTATCCGGGATCTTGAGTTTCACCTTTCAAGGTCACTTATGTCAAAAATCAAAATACCAGTTAAAAACCCCTATGAGATTTCCAATATGTTGATTATAATAAATATCTCTATCTTCAACCTGTTTCAGGTTATAGCCCCCTGAATATCCGTGACTTTTAGTTTGACCTTTCACGGTCATTCAAGGTCAAAGGGCTTGGTGCCAAATGAAAGCCCATATTACGAGTTCCTGTATGTTCCTAATAGTAAATATTTCTATTTTCAACCGATTTCAAATTTTAGCCCTCTGAAAATCCGTGACCTTGATTTTGACATTTAGGGTTAATCGATTATCTACAAAATTTAATCATTTTCTTTGGTGACCAGTGCCCACATATCCTGAAAGTCTCACGTAATTTCATTCAGCCGTTTTTCCGTATTGTTGCTAACAAGCAAACAAACAAACAACCAAAAACAATACCTCGTCGGACTTCGTCAGGGCGAGGTAATTAAACACTGGAAACAGAAACAACACACACACACACACACACACACACACACACACACACACACACTACATTTAATTATATATATATATATATATATATATATATATATATATATATATATATATATATATATATATATATATATAAAATCATCATCATCATCATCTGGACCTCCTTTCCCACCATAGGGCAGGGTGAGGAGTAGCAATGGCCAGACAGCCCAAATTTGCCCAATCCAATGGGCCATGCTTCCATTCACTCATCATTCAAGCCCCCAGAATCCTGGCTCTATCGCATATGCCAAAAACATTCACCACGTTCTGTAGCTTCATATAAACGTATCCGATAGAGTTAGTCCGGACACTGCCACGATAAAAAGGGGTGCCAATCCCTGATCATGCACTTCTCACAACATTCATCCAGTCAACTCGATCTCCTGTCAGTTCCCTAGACTCACCGACTTCCAAACCTCTCTTTTTCACACACTCTTCCACCATATCTCTCCACCTTCTTGGCCTACCTCGCCTCCTCCCTCCTTCGAATTTGCTCAGATACACCTTTTTCACCACTCTGTTGTTATCCATTCTCTCCAAATCATCATACCATCTCAGTACACTCTCTTCAATTCTGGTGTTCACCGACTTCCTCACTCTGCATCTTTCACGAATCACATTATTTCGTATCCTATCCACTCTCTGTACTCCACATACTTTCCTCAACAGTCCCATCTCCACTGCTCTTACTCTTGACTCTTCATTTTCATGCCACACCATAGTGGCACTAACACTCCTTCATGTAAGCCTAGTGCAGCTAGAACACTCAAGCCTCTGTTTCTTATCAAGGCCTTCATTGCATCAGCCACTTTTTTTCCTTGTGTCACCCTACTTTCAACTTCTTTTGCACATTTTCCTATCTTTTCTATCATTGTACCCAGGTATTTGAACTCTCTTACCAATTCCAGTCTCTCTCCATTCACTGTAACATCGCACTGGGAGTCACCTTCTCTTTGAATAACCATCACTTTACACTTTTCTACATTTACTCTCATGGCACAAGCTCGCACACATCAGCAAACTCTGCACTAGCCTACCAGATTCTTGTCCGGTACCTGCAAGCAGTTCTGCATCATCAGCATACAACAAATTTGAGATATTCCATCCATCACCATTTATTACCAACGCCATCCCTCTCTCCTTATTACTCGTGTTTTTACTTCTTTCATCACCCCATCCATATACTGTATATACTGAACCACCATGGGGACATCACACAACCTTGTCGCACGCCCACACCTATCTTGAACCATTCATTTAGATGCCCTTTGACCCTCACACATGCTTCACTACCATCAGAAAAACTCCTGACGGCACCTAGCAGCTTACCATTTACACTATACATGAACAAAACTTTCCACAATCCTTCTCTGTCCACTTTGTCATATGGCTTTTCCAGATCCATTAATGCCATAAACACCTTATGGTCCTTCTGTATCTATCTCACTGCAAGTATTTGATCCACACATCCTCTGCCACTCTTAAAGCCACCCTGTTCATCACTAACTAGGACTTCTGATATCTCCCTCTTTATAATAATTCTTCCATATACCTTCCCTACCACACTCAGCAAACTTATGCCACGATACTTCTTGCACTCACTTGGCTCACCTTTATTTTTGTACAAGGGTACACTCACAGCTTTTTTCCACTCTGCAGGCACAGTTTCACTCATCCATGCCTTTTTACATATCTCCAACAAGCATTTCATTCCACTCTCTCCACTACACTTAAGCATCTCTGCATACACCTCATCAACCCCCAGTTGTTTTTCCATTTTTCAGCCGCTTCGCAGCACTCTTTACCTATGCGAGTGTCACGTCTTCTCTGCACACCCCCCAAACTAATCATGTTTACAGCCATTCTGCTCTCTCTATTCCCATTCATTAGGCTTTCAAAACATTCTTTCCATCTGTTCCTTACTTCATCTCCATGGATTAATAATCTACTACCTACATCCTTCACACCGTCACATTTCTTTCCACTTTCACCTCTACATTTCCGCACCTCTTTCCAGAATAACTTCCTATTTTCAGAGTAGTTCACATTCATTTTTTTCCCCCAGCTCCTCATTTACCTCCTTCTTTTTCCTCTTCACTATTCTCTTTACATGCTTCATGCTCTCAGTATATTCAGTTCTTATTTCAACTGAACCCCTGTCCTGTAACCACTTTAGCCACTTCTTCCTCTTTTCCTTCACCGCTCTCGTAACCTCTTCATCCCACCATGCCGTACCTTTCTTCTTTATTGTTATTCTTGCCACCACACACCACTTTACAATTCCTAATTAAGCAATCCCTATATGCATTCCACAGGCTGTCCAGATCCATTTAATTCCAGTTCACTGATTCAATCTCCTCCTCTACTTTGGTCCTGTAATCATCTGCCATTTCTTTGATTCTCAGCTTCTCAACTTTCAGTCTTTCTCCCTTACTGCTCCTCTCTCTCCTGATCCACCTTACTCCTCTCAGCTTGATCTTGCATACCACAATCATATGATCTGACAGACCTCCACATCGTCCTCTCACGGCCCTCGTATCAACTACCATTCCCATCATTGACCTCTCTAAGAGCACGTAATCAATCAGCCTTCTTTCAACGTGATCCCCGTTCCCTCTATACCATGTATATTTATGTGCATCTTTGTGTTTGAAATACAAGTTACAAATGCACAACCTCCTCTCCTGACACATATCCTTTAGTCTCTTCCCATTACACTGGTTTACAAAAAATTTGAGGCAGGCATGAAATTAGGTGTTCTAACCTAATTTTGGGGTGCTGAGTTCTGATTCGAAATCTGTTTTCACTTATCACCTCTAGTTTTTGAGATATACATGTGTGTACATGTATACATATAGGCCTAGACCCAAAATATTCGCCAAAAATCCATTTACCGTCCTATTTTCTTGGAACTTGGTTTAAAACTTGCGCCGTAACAAGCTCAAACATGTCAAGCACTACACACAGAAGGACTGGGGGTCTAGGAGCACTTTCGTGCCTGGCAAACACAGTGCCCAAGAAAATCCACTGGTGGACATGAAGAAGATGCTTCTTCCCCCTCTTCATATCAAGCTTGGCCTTATGAATAATTTCGTGAAGGCCATGGACAAGGATGGCGCTGCCTTCCAACACCTGTGCACTCTGTTCCCAGCTCTCAGTTCTGCTAAGCTCAAGGAGGGCATCTTCATCGGACCTCAGATCCGGGAGGTGCTGAAGGATGAGGTATTCGAGGGGAAGCTCACCTTGAAGGAATTGAGAGCATGGGAAGCATTTAAGGTAATCTGCCACGGCTTCGAGAAGTTGTTGCAGGCTTATCAGGATATGGGGTGCCGAATGTCTCTCAAGATGCACTTTCTCCAGTCCCATCTCAACTTCTTCCCCCAGAACCTCGGAGCAGTAAGTGACGAACATGGGGAAAGGTTCCACCAAGATATTACTAAGATGGAGAGCAACTACCAAAGCATGTGGAACCCCAGCATGATGGGGGACTTCTGCTGGATGCTCCTGTGCTGAATATGAGCATCAGTGTACACCAGATTGTCCAAAAAAACTCACTTCTGACTGTCTGTAGTACTATGGTGTGTACATATGCTTATATCCAAGTAATGGTAATATTTAGTTCTGTCAGTGTTCTGTGTCTGTTTTGTTTCGTTCTGTAATATGCCATTTTAATATATGAAATAAACTCATTATATTACAAATATATGCATTATAATAAAAAAAAAAAAGGGATATGTGAAAGGAAAAAAAACTAGAGGCGATAGTGCAAAACTGTTTAGAAATTTGAATTAAGCATATCAAAATTAGTCAAAAACACCTATTCACATGCTTGGCTCAGATTTTTTTTTTTTTTTTTTTTTTTGTAAACCAGTGTTATCATTTTCTCCGGGTACTCCATAACAACTCATTATGTCAGCCTCAGGACCATTGCCTACTCTTCCGCTCATATCCCTCATTACGATAACTTTATAACTCCTGGGTGTATATCCATATCTATCTATCTATCTATCTATATCTATCTATCTATCTATATATATATATATATATATATATATATATATATATATATATATATATATATAAATATATATATATATGTAAATGCAAAATAACCACAGGAGAAATGAAAGGAGCGAAAGTGAGTACTTTCGTACAATACATCTTCAGACAGAGTGAGACAGAAATGTGAAGGATAGAGGTCTTCTATGCACACCCGGAGCAGGGAGAGGCACACAGAACAAAGGATGAACTGAATTAAAACTGATCGATGCACAGAACAATAAGTAATTGACTTTTTATCTGCAGCTTCATTTATGCACATCTGTAGCAGGGAGTGGTACATCACAAAAGATGACTTGAATTTAAAAACGAGGGATGCACAGAACAACAGGTATCTGATTTTTTCCCCCTAGGGATGCACCTGACAAAAGAGGAGGTAAATACTACGGTTTAACTTAAGACCTAGATGCTTAATGCTAGGTCTGTCCCACACAGGTGTGACTGCACTACCAGGAGACGACAAGGAACAATCAGTTCTTAGTCTGGGGGTTACTGCTTTAAAAATAATTCATTTAACAATTTATCACACTTAAAATGACCATAGCTCATGTTTACATTTTTTCATTTGTGCTAGAAATTAGGCAAGATTCTGTTACATTTCTATCATTAAATCTTTTTGATCCTGCTAGATAGTTAGGGCCTGCCCAGTCAGTACAGTGATCACTGGATGCTTTGTGCTCAAATAAATCACTACTCTGTTGGGCTGTCCTTACACTGTATTTATGTTGTGAGATTCTAGTTTCCAAATCTTTTCCAGATTGTCCTATATAAAATTTGCTACAGCTTTTACAAGGGATTTTGTAAACAACGCCTGAATTACTGAAAGGGCTGTTCTTGATGAGGGTTTTTCTTTGATGATGTTCTCATATTTGAATACTAATTGTACGTTAAGTTTCTTCATTATGTGAACAACATCAAGAAAATTTTCATGGAAGGGGAGAACAAGGGTTCTTTGAATATTCTAGCGATCTGGCTTATTAGTTTTCCCTTCAAGGAATAGTTTCTTGGCTGTATTGTGGCACTGAATTAGTATACTTGTTGAAAATTTAATTTCTTTCCAATGCTCTGAATTATTTTTAGTTCATCTAAGAAATAATGGGTCTGAAATTTTATATGCTCTCAAGTACATGGATATGAACACAGATCTTTTTACATTACTGTGTTGGTTGAATAATAATACATATGGCATAATATTTGTTCTTTTCTGTATACTGTAGTCTTCAAAACACTTTGGTCCCTGATAACTTTATCATCTAAAAATTACAGTTCATTTTCCATTTCCACCTGATGAGTAAACTTTATCTACAATTGGAACTATTAGAGCAAACGGAAAGAATTTCCCTGTATTTCCAGCAAATACTGAGAAAAGAGCCCTTCTGACCAAGAAATGTGGCAACATGATTGCCCTTCTCTGGCATGACAAGAGACGGATTAACATGTTGTCTACAGTAAAGAAGAGTGTGTTTGTGGAAACTGGGAAAATAGACTACAGGCCTGTTGATAAACCGGACATGCAAACTGGTGAGGTTGCTTACCTACATTACGTCAGTCATGCAGGTGGTACAAGAAGGCGTTTTTACACCTTCTTGATATCGCCGTCCTGAACAGTTTCATACAGTTCAAGGAGCTCGTCAGGAAACCTCTCTCTCTACGAGAGCTTGAGAGAGAGCTTGCACGCTCACTACAGTGGAGAGGCAAAGCTTTGCCGAATAGTTCTGGAGGCAAAGGCTGGTAGAGATTGGCCGTACCATAGCAGGTCGTCAGGCCTACACGTGGTGCCACGTCTGTAATACGACCAAACGCAGTCCCCCAGAACGAAAAGAGACAGCCTACCAATGTGCAGAATGCAACGTTCCTCTATGCCCTAAATGTTTTTCCGAGTATCATTCCGAGCGTGATTGATGAGCAGGTGTGTAAGAAAGTGTAAATAGTATACAGGAATGCACAAGTTTCTTTGTTTTTATAAATAAGTGAAATGTTGGATATTATAAACGATTTAAAGTAAGTGCTATAAGTGTTTTATAATAAGTTCTACAAGTACAATTCAATGAGTGTTTCTGTTTATTGGATATTGGTGAAAAAATTATTAGAAATACCTACCTATTACCTGAAAGAAAACCACTTGTGACTGGGCCAGAAAGAAAACTACCTGGTTGGCAATAACAAAATTATTTCACTCAATACTCAAGAAAACAGTGCTGAATATGAGCATCAGTGTATTAGTGATGTGATGTACAAATAATTTGTGTATAACATTTATAAGAGTTTCACGATGCCCCTGATTAGTATACATCAGTCTGAATTGTAGCGCAAGTAATTGTCTCATACTCAAAAAATACTGCATGAAACAGCCACAGCGTTTACTTGTCAAACTGCAGTTACCCGCAATCGTGATGTCCAGTGCAAGTATAGATGTCCTTTCCAAGGGAAATTATTATAATTGATGGAAGAAGTGAGTACAGAAAAACGAAGAGATATTTCCTTTCCCACAAATCTACGGGGCATAGTGGCACCATGAAACAGGCGGAAAACCCTTTGGGGAGCCACATGGTCGTAGTGATGATGATGAGTAAGAAAAAGTTGAGGATTGAGTGGATTTTTCCACATTCCATCCAGTGATGCCCAGGCAGTGTTACAATCACCACTCTGGTCAGTGCTGCCAACGTTAGCCAGCGAGGCCAAGGTCACACAGCCAGTGGCACGCACCACCCCACCAAACATGTAAAACCACTCGTCTTCAACTCATCCTTATTCATGGACGGGATCATCTAATGACCTCAGGATACCTTCATTGGAAAGAGGAAGAGCTGGAGAGTCTTATGCGTTTTTATTTCTTCACTAGCTATTATAGTTTGGCAGATATTAGGGCTTGAAGTAAAGGTATTTTTGCCAAAATCTCAGAAATCCCCTGTAAGTAGGAGTGAGCGACAACTGGAAACCCCCAGCGGCTAAGGGTTAAGAAAAGAGGGTCTATATATATATATATACAATATTCACAAAAGAAGTGCTCATATGGATGAACTGAGTTCAGGAGAATCGGGAGTATGAGAGATGACCTGGGAAAGTTGTTCTATGAACAATGATCAAATAGTGTAAGACAAAAAAAATATATAAGGATTACTAATCTTTAGATAATGGAAAAAACATTTTATTGAATGATTCTAACTCACCACTTAATTATACAGCGTCTGATGTTAAATATAGATGCAAGATGCTGGGTGAGGCAGTGAGGTGGTGTTGATGGGAAAGTTTTTGGCTAGGTGACGTGATGTTACAGTCTTGTTGACAGCCAACTTGAGGCAGAAAGTGAGAAAGCGTGAACTGCAGGTCAGTGGGACACTGAAGGTTGGACATTCAGCAGAAACGTGGTTCGAATGAGATATATGCCTGGTGACAGACAGGCTTAGTGGCAGACAGACTCAGTGACGAATGGCAGACAGCTACTGCATATGACGGTAGAGCAGCTTCATAGCAGATGACAGGCAGCTTCTGCATTTGACATTACTGGCAACATAGGTGATCATAAACAGCTACTGTATAAGACTGTAGACAGGCTTCATAGTAGATGGCAGACAGCTTCTGTAATGTCAGTCAGTCTTGACAGTATATGACTGACAGCCTTTGTATTAATATCAGGCTGATGAGACAGCATGTTCTTGACCTCGTTGCCACCAAAATATGAGATGTAGACCGATAAATATACCATTAGGAACTCGGGTTATTCCTAAAGACTTTATACAATGACTGAATACTTAATTGGAAGAGACCTGTGTTACACTCTCAGAGCTCATTAGAATTTTGTATCCCTTAATTTCATTTGGAGAAGTAAGTGAGCTTTGTTCAACCACCATCATGTTACTCTGCATTAAGGAATCCTTGGCTGTGTACACATAAAAGTCCTCTCAGCATTCCCTTCCTGAGTCTGCAAGTTTGGCCAGAGGAAATGGTCAGCACCAATGCAACACATTCAGGCAGTGTCTGAATCATAAAAACACCAATAAACATCCGCTTACTTACGGTTGCATGGGCCACTCTCAGGACCAGTGTCTGTGGAAGTTGGCCTGTGAGTATTGCTAAGGCCACTTCAGCTCATCCCAAAACTACCAGGGACGTATAGCTGACCAGATGGAGCAGAAACGTATCCAAGCTATAAAAATTAGTAACTGGGAGGCAGTGGCTCAATCGGTAGAAAGTTGGCCTGCAGTCCTAACGGACCCGGGTTCAAATCCCGTTGGGGCAGCGAACAACTTAAGGATCTGAATTTCATAAATATCAGACTTTACTGATCTACAAGAAGAACCGCCGCCATGTAAAAATGCCCCCGCTAATACCAATACACCAGTCCTGTATAAGACAGCCCTAGTATGTATTTAGTATGGACGGTGGGTGTTAGCGCCGAAGTGGTGACATGTAGAGGTGTACGGTACGTAGGAGGACTACTGGGCCTTGAAAGCAGTCTGTGAAGCCTATGCCCAGAGTCAGTCACGTAAAAGAAAAAAAAATAGATAGTGCTGTATATGGTACAAATGGGAAGGTTTCTGCTTTTGGACATCAGGGTTGGGCACTCCTGACGTTTCACATCTTGTATCTGCACCACATCCAATTCAGAGCGTGGAACTACATTTCTTATCCATTCGCTTAAACCATCTATGACAATACCAGCCCAGGGGAGACTCACACCACAGCCATAAGAATAATGAAAAGAGGATAATGTGATCTAATGTATGGGGTTTTCCTACATAGTCTGGGGAGCTTTGATTCATTAAGAACAAGGCCGACATAGTGTTTGTGTGTGAAACTCTTAGATGACTGGGCCATGAATACTTATGCCCGAGTTAAAGGATACCCCATGGATTATGAAGGAGAGAACATTTTAGTGAGGGGTAGATGTCCTAGGTTACAGGGAGAGTCTCAATATATAAGTAATAGTTTTCCCATCCCTAGTGACTTTGCATATTGATGTTTAATTTATCTGATAATGAAGGCAAGGGATCACTCTGTTTGGCTGTTACCAGGCCCTACTCCCTCACAGGGGACAAGGCTCTGGCTTTTCTGTTAGTCAGTTGGATCAACTGCTTTTTGCCAATTAGTGTAGAAATAAAATAATAATTTGAGACTTATGTTAGCACACAGTTCAGACAGCCTTCAACTCCTTATTGACAGTGCTTGACTAAGAAAATCATGTCACATTCCTTATACACTCTTCTGGGTCAGCACTTGTACCTGTGGTAGCAGACCCTCCCTCACACATGGTAACTGTTCACCTCTGGGGTTCATGGTCATTCTGATCATATGGAAGTTCTCAGATCATCTCTAAAAAGCCCCAAGAAAGTACACTCTGAAATAGCCAACTGGGAAGGAATCCAAATAGATTTCCTGCAGAAAGACTGAGGACTACTGCAGTGGTACATTGAATGGCAGGTTCAGCAGTGTACTGAGGTGCTTCTTGAAGCACAGGACCATAAAGTGCCTCACCAACTGCCTAGAACCAAGGCATCTGACCAGCCTTGGTTAGGACCCTGGTGCCTTGCTGCCCCTAATGCCAAATTCAAGGCTGGGTCAAGAAATAAATGCCATCCAACACAGCACAATGAGCAAAAGGTCAGACAAGCAGCTGCCCACATGAATGCCACTTAGACCTAGGGCAGAAGACAGTGGGTAGAAAACACCAAATGAGAGCTTGGAGGAAGACAATATGATGCCAAACTGATGTGGAACCTGGCAAAAGGAAGTACAGGGAGAGTAGACAGAGTACCATCCCTCCCCTCTCAAGGAGAGATGGAAGTATGGCTCGAAGCACCCAAGATAAAGGTGATCTGCTGGCAGAGCACTTCTCCCAGAAGATGACTGTTCGTGATCCTTCCAGAGCAACACCATCCTGCTACTGCTGACCAAAGACAAACTGATGATGATCAGTTGAAGCTGATGTTTATAATGTCCTCAGCAGGTTATAGGCGGCAAAAGGTATAGAAACAGGTAACATTAGTTCTCATTATCTTCGAAGATGTTTTAGGGACCTGACACGTCCACAAACATGTTATTCATTAAGTGCCTTCAAGCAAGAATTGGCCTCAGAACTGGAAAGTGAGCTATGCAGTTCTAGACCACAGAAAATACAGCAAATCCAATGTGAAACCCATCATCCAGTTTCTCTATTGTCTGTGTTGGGCAAGGTTCTAGAGAGTATCACAGCCAGGCAGCTCACAGGACATCTTGATAAGCACCATCTCGTATACCAGGCAGTTTCAATTCAGCCTCTGATTACATCTTCTACTGACCATCAACTGGAGTTCAGCACTAGACCAGGGTAGGGCAACAGCAGTCATGACTCTTGACACAGAAGGAGCTTTTGGTCGAGTGTGGCACACGGTCCTCATAGAGAAGTTACAGGCAACTGGGGTGGCTGAAAATTGGCTGGAGCTGTTGTGCAACTGTAATTGGAATCGGCAACTTGAATAGTACTAAATGACCATCAGTCTTTGCTACAGCATAAAGCAGTAGGTATGTCTCAAGGTAGTATTCTAGGACCCCTGCTTTGGAATACTTTCATTAATGACTTACTGAATCTTCCAACCAGTGCCAGGGCTTTTGCTGACGATATCAATATGGATGAACTTTGCCCCAGAGGAGAAGTTACCCACTGAGTCCAGGTTGAAACCAACATTTCAGAGTTGTAGACTGAGAGCATATGTGCAAGTCAAAATTGCTCCACAGAAAATGAAACTGCTGCTGGTGCCTGGGTTTCAATTCGAAATTCAGTTATCCTTCAGTGAGAATGTACTGACACCACAAGCTGAGGTTGAGATTTTGGGAGTCACTTATGATGGCAAGTTGACTTTCAATACCCACACCGAGCAACTTGTCCGAGCTATATCACAAAAGCTCACCTCCCTGCAAAGAATCTCCTGGCTCCTGGATAACGGAGGAAGGGAGGTGTACAAGGTTCAGATCCGATCCACACTATAATATTCTTGCCTTGCTTGAAGTGGAGTGCTCAGTAAGTATCTCACACTCCACAGAATCTAGGAAAGGGCAGTAAGAATCATTCAGGATGGAGAGAGTAATTACCAACCCAACTTCCAGAGTCTTCAGCACAGAGGGGATGTTGCAGGTTTTACCATACTGTATACTGTAAATACTGGAGCAGTGTGTGACGCACCTGCAGCGGTTGCGGCGAACAGCCCGACAGGCTCAGGTGAGAACTAGAGACACAGAGGCAGCTCCAATAACACCAATCCAGCCCAGCTGCCACATGTTATGTAGTGCCATAATTTTAAGTATTAGGGTAAGTTAGTATAAACTAGTATTGTAAGTGTAAACTTAAGTATGGTTGTAGGTATAACTCATGATTTACCGTTAAGTTCTATATTTAAGTCTAGTCTTAGTTCATATGCATAATCTGAACATGATTCGGCTACTGATAAGGCTAAGCCGAGTTTTGATGTGAATATGACTAGTGTTTATGTATAGTGAACCAGCCGATTTAAACGAAGACATATAACTGCAGAAACTTTAGCAGAGATTAAAAATTGCAAATATCTTCCTTTATATTGTAATCTCGAGATTTACTTGCAGAAGTTAATAGATTTCCCCTTTTGAACTATGCAGTGGTGATTAAAAGTTGACTGATGTAAGAATATTGAAGACTGCCATTTGTGAAGCGCGAAATTCATGTTATTGAGTCCTGTTTGCAGTCACATAGGCATGTAACCGACACGGGAAATAAAACTGTTCGAATTCTTAATTTGGCTTCAGTATGATTAAAGTTCCTGTGTGCTTATTACAAAAATTTCAACATCGTAAGTCACTTTTCTACGTATGTTGAGTGCAAATGTGTCTTTCATATTCTTTTGAGATCGAGTAGAAACAGAAATATTACAAAGTAATCAGTTAAGGTTTTAGCCAATTCCCGAATACTGTCTTGATGCTTATAAAAGGTGAGATGCCGCGCCAAACAATTCAGATCATCGCTCCTTTTCATCGTTGTAGACGAGAGTTATGGAGGGCTGTGGCTCGCATCCCAAGGATTTGAGCGTTCTAGTCGCGGCCTAACCGCTCGAGAGGTATGGAGGGCCGTGGCTCGCATCCCAAGGATTTGAGCGTTCTAGTCGCGGCCTAACCGCTCGAGAGTTATGGAGGGCCGTGGCTCGCATCCAAAGAATTCGAGCATTCTAGCTGCGGCCTAACTGCTAACACACTGAATCCCTCCCCCCCCCTTTAGTTCATGGAATCAAAGTGAATATCGGCTGATCCATTTGTATTTTGATTACGGTCCATGTGATTACTGGTCCTATTGATTATTGTGTCTAATTTATATATGATTCTTCAGTTATCGTGTATTTAGTCTTAGAGAATATTCTTTGGCGATAATCTTAAAGTTCATTCCCGACGAGTCCGTCAGAAACCACGGGACTATATCCATGCGTATCATATTCTTGGAATATTAATCTAGTGTGTAACGATACATATTTCTGGAGTTATACTGTAAATCCTGATTATAGAATATTATTTTAGTTTTGCAAAGATTCTCATTTCCGGTGATATTGATCCTCACTATATTTTATTTGGTTTCTTTCCCAGTTTGAAGAATAATTTGTATCTCAGTTCTTAATACTTAGTAAATCTTAGGTTAAGTCATTTTGAGTTTGAATTTTGCTATCCTCAAGGAGTGGTACAGACGAGGTTGAGTGGCCCGCAAGGTGTGCAAATATCTTACTACTCACGCCCTCCCTAATGAGATCACACTACCTGATTTCTCATACAGCCATATATTCTAAAATAAGATCACACTATCCTATTTCTCTATAATCTCTAAAATTCTCGCCGTTACACTGGGGGTATCTAAATTCTGATCATTACACTAGTGACTAATTATCAGCATCATATTGGTGACGTATCAAAATTTTCGTTATTATCCTGGTGGGCAGCGGTAGCCATAAAAATTTTTCGTTATTACAGTGGTGGCTTAGCCATAAAGATCACGCTAACCCCCCATTTCCCATACTCTTTATTAAATTCCGAGCGATACACTGGTGGCAATAGAGGCATATATATCCATTTTTTTTTCTTGCATTACAGTTACACCATGAAAGGCAGTTTGTATCCACTTACGTGCGATGGTACAACATACGTCACGCCTTCCAGGAGTGTTTAGGGAAAACCCGTAATCAACAGACTCGTCCGGGATTCCGTTGAGTAGCCTATTTTGTGTCACTGACGAGACGGTGCTAGGCCTATGAAGCTGGCCGCCTATGACATCTCAGATTGAGTTGTGGTCTTGCCGTGTGAGGTGCGTTTGTGGGGCTCCTGTGTGTACCATAGATTAATAGCTCCATTGTCCGGGATTACGGACATACCTGGTTGTGTAACATATTTTTATATATTTTGTTTCAGGAAAAAACATATGTTTTTACAGTTTTTTTTTTTTTCATGGATAAACAAATGAATTCACAGTTTGAAAAAAAAAAGTGACAGAGAACTAAACAGGTGCTTTGACATTTATAACTAAAAAGGTCAGTGTGATAAATAATCAAGTCCAAAATTATAAAACAAAAAGTGACAGTGAACTAAACTGGTGTTGTCACAATTATAACTAAGAGAGTGAGTGTGATAACAAAGTGATACTAATTAATATTTTGTTAAGTGTGCTTAATAACAAAGTGCACAGTAATAAATATACTAATACTAATAAATATTTGATTTCAGGTATATACAGATCTTTTCACAGTTTAGTAAAAACAGACAGTGATCCAATATGGCGTCGGAGAAGAGGCGCTGGAACCTTGATAAAAGTTCAGAACTGAGGGAGTTCATTGCAACTTTATCTAGTGAAGAAGAGGACTGTAATGATGAAATACAGCAAACATGTGACACAGATGCCAGTGATGGGGAGATGCAAAGGAGAGGCCTACTCCAACCCGACTGAGGCAAAGAGCTGGAGTATGTGCTTCACCCCAGGGCAGCTCGCCCTGATCCTGCTGAAGAGGGAGGAGAATAATCCACCTCCCCACACACTTTCAGCCACACCAACATTGCCAATCCACAGCCCTGCTAACCAAAATGAACCCCAACCTGGCCCCTCACACCAGCCTTAACCTCCAACAACCACAACTGCACATGAGCCTGCAAGGAAGACAAAGCAGCGAGGCAGACGGGCCGTGTCATGTGACCTCAGGTACCCTCCCTCCAAACGTCCCTGCCACCACACCACACAGGCTGCCACAGTAGCTGTAAGTGGAGGGGTACTGCTGCAGCAAGCTCCTCGCCCTGCATCTTCCGACCTTGCTGAGGAGGAGTCTGATGCAGACAACCCAGAGTATGTGCCTTCCCCCTCCTCCTTTGACACTGACTCACCCCCCACCGCCTTGCCCCGACACTCCAGCAGAACGCCTTCCAGGATGAGTGCAACAACTTGGGCATCGCGGCCCCGACGTCGTCCTACATGTACTGCTTCAGCACAACGTCAGCATCGTGACAGCACATCTCTGGATGATGGCCAACGAATTAGACACCATCATGATGTCAGTCCAAACCCCCTTCATATTGTCGACTGGCATTGCAACAATGTCCAGTGTATCTGGCTTTGAGTGGCAGTGCCAGCCTGTCCACAGTCATCGGTCGCAGACCCCCACCAGGAACATCATCCGTGAGGCCCCTGGTCCCACCGCAAAGGCAGGGGGGGGGGGCAACCACCCCAGTCTCAGCATTTTACCTCTTCTTCCCTAACGAGGTCATCACCGAGATTGTCCAATGGACAAACCAAAAAATCAGCAATGTCAGGGAGCACTACAAAAAGAAGGACTCGAACGTTGCAGACACAAACCCCTTGGAGATTAGGGCTTTGTGGGGTGTCCTTCTCCTGTCGGGTGCACAAAGAAGCAACCACCTCCACATCCAGGAGTTGTTTAGCCCAAAGCTGGGCTGTCCCTCCTACAGATCTGCCGTGTCTGCCACGAGGTTTTGTTTTTTTCTAGACTGTCTACGGTTTGACAACCATGACACTCGCCAGGAGCGCCAGCAGACAGACCGCTTCACCCCAATTAGGTCAAATTGGGAGTGCTTCATCGAGCGCTGTGGGCGGATGTTCATCCCTGGAGAGACCCTCGCCATCGATGAGCAATTACTTGCTTTTCAAGGGAGGTGTGCATTCAGGATGTATATCCCGAGCAAGCCGGCAAAGTACGGGCTAAAACTTGTAATGTTTTGTGACAACACCACGAAGTACATGCCTGGGGCAATTCCATACGTCAGAAAGCAGGATCCCCCACCCCAGGGGAACCTGTCCCAGGGCCACTACTACGTCAGGGAACTGACACGACCTTACCACAACAGCAACAGAAATGTTACAGTGGATAACTGGTTTACGTCAGTTCCCCTTGCCATGGACCTACATGAGACTTCCAAGCTAACCCTTGTGGGCACAATCAACACAAACCACAGATCTCCCCCAGATGCGCTCACTGGAAGGACGTTTACCAGGGTCCAGTGCCTTCCTGTACAAGGACCCTATGATGCTGGTCTCATATGCACCACTCAGTATGACAGGGAAGCCAAAAAAACTAGTGGACCTTGTTTCCACATGCACGACCAGCCGACGTTGGGTGACCATGGCAAGCCTGAAGCTATACTGTATTATAATAAGACCAAAGGGCAGGTGGATCCCTTCGATGAAATGTGTGGCACATACTCATGCAGCAGAACACAGAGGTGGCCACTCTGTATCTTCTTCAGCCTACTCAGTGCTGGGGGCATCAACTCCTGGGTTGTCCACAGTGCCAACATTCAGTCAGCAGGCCATACCCCACTCCATAGGCGGACATTCCTTGTGGAGGTGGCCATAGACCTAATCCGCCCTTGGGCACAACAGTGGCTCTCTTTCCCCACTCTCCCTCAGTACCTGGTGGGTCTCATTTGCAATACCTTCGACATGCCCAGCCAAAGTACACCCTTCACACATACAGTACATGGTCCCGAGAGAGACGTGGCGTTCCTGCACAACTCCCACTTCAACGCTGAGAGGCGATGCAAGGAGTGCCCAGGGGGGACAAAGAAGAGCAAGTACACTCGGCAAGATTTCCAACTGGACCACCTGGTTGCAGGATTTGGCTAACATGGCAAACAGCGCGTGCCCGTGTGTGTGTGTGTGTGTGTGTGTGTGTGTGTGTGTGTGTGTGTGTGTGCGCGCCCGACAATTTTTCAAATCGCTAAGCTTCATCCTCCGAATTATATTATGTGGCCATTGTATTATGCTATGATGTAGGCTAATGAATATTATGTGATTGGGATAATGGGCTGTGCACTATACTGTTTATAGTCTGAGTTATACAAAAGAATTATCTTGCCTTGTAGCGTGATCCACGATACAGGTTGAGTTGTGATTCAGAAACACAGGGCAAGTTCACCCACAAAAGGTATGATGTAGGGGGAAGGGGGGAGTATGGGAGTGAGCGGCCAACAGTTATATTTTTATAGTCATTACAGTATAATTGTTAAGGTGTCAATGATATCCTGCATCCTAAATATTAACAAACTTATTCATTTTTATCATCTTTATATAGAACCGATTACACACTAGGACATCCCCTTCCTCCTTAACGGAGAACATGCAGCCTGCTCCACCGCCTCGACTCTCTCTCTCTCTCTAAAACTCCTCAGCTGGCTATCAGTACACACACACACACATACACACACACACATTATCAATTTGTGCTAATGAGTAATGACGTTGTATTTTTGTTTACCTAAAATTTAATATTGTGTCAAAGTACAAGTGCAATACATAACTCCCTCACAGTACGGATTAAGTTAACCAGTAATCAATACTTTTTTTAATAGTTTATGTTTCCGCAACAGTCATGGGGTAGTCATACCCACAGTGATATTTTCGTTAATGCTAAACGTAATCGTGTGTTCAGTGGCGGATACCAGTTAGAGGGGAGGTGGCCGCTGACTCCTCCAATCCTCATAGCTCCGGTGGTGAGTTGTAGTGTCACTGCAGAGGCTCCTGTTCCTCAAGTTATGTCAATAATTGAAGTTATCATACTGATGAACAGCCATTTCTTATGAAAAATACAAACAGTCTACAGTATATGGAACTCTCAAAATACATTTATGAAGCATATTGTGGGAGCTTTCCAGCTCTCACGCACCAGTCACAGTCTTGGTCCTTTGTTTCAGTATTGACAGCCTGACAGTGTGCAGTGTTAATGAACATGCTATTAATGTTAGTTCTATATACTTATTTATATTCGAAACAACAGAATTCAAAGCAGGATTTCATTCAGTACACAGAATGCCAAATACAGTATGTGTGTGTGTGTGTGTGTGTGTGTGTGTGTGTGTGTGAGAATACATGTGGTGGGGGTGGGGGAAGTATAATGAACATGAAATGTGTCATAATGGTAATATGGGTGTGGGCATACGTGGCTAAGGACGTCCAAGACTGATATGTAAGCTTTGCCTTTAACACTTGATGACACACACCTCAGTCTTTGTTTAGGTTCTATTTATAAGTTTGTAGCATGTTACATTCTCATATTATTATGAGTATGTTTTGGAGGTGAAACCTGAAACACAACATAAAGACAAACACTGTAATATTAAAAAAAAGAAAAATGCATTATGTTTGATAAAATACATGAATAACAATATTTTATGAAGAAATATTATCGTATTGTAACATCTGTTTAAATACGCTGTAGGTGCAGCGTTTCTTAAGTTTAGGTTATCACAGAGGTTTCCAACCCGTGGGTCGCGCCCCCTTAGGGGGGCACGAAGGGCTGCCTGGGGAGGCGCGAAGGCTTGATAAAGAGGGTAATTATATTTGAAAACTATGAATTATGAGGGAATTCAGTAATTTCTAAATATGGAGAAAATATTTCAGATGTGAATTAGAAATCTAGTTATCTGAATATATAAACAATTTCAAAAATTAAGAATCTATGATATTTATTGACATGTGCCAACTATGCCAGTAAAATACAGTATTTGAGGAAGGGGAGCACAGGGAACGTGTCATTCAGTGAGGGGGGGGGGGCAGAACTAGAAATGGTTGGAAACCACTGGATTATCGGATTTCCTTTGATCAGTATGTCACGTTATACTGTAGCTTTGAGTTAATTAATATGTTATGTATTGTAAGTGATGTCATGGTGGACGTTCACTTAAAACTACATCGAACTGACAGCAAGTGCAGTTGTTAGTAGTTTACTGATATTTGTTAATGATAACACACTGACCAACTTATTTCTGAGTAATTTTTATTTTATTTTTTTTTCATGATTGGAAAACCGCACCTTAGGCATATCAGCAGGTGGCATGATGTCTAGCAAGTTGGCAAAATGTCTATAGAGTTGTGATTGTGCCAATCAAGAAAGCATCATATTTTAATGGCAAAAATCTACTATTGTAACAGGGAAGTTGCGTTAAGAAATGCACATGAACGTCACTAATTCCTGTGTAAGTGCCCTGTAATAAAAATTATGTCAGTGAGCAAAATAATAAGATAGTGTCGTATCATTTATATTGTCACGTAAGTTATAGTAAGTTATTAAAAGTACTGTTAGATTGTTATACTGCATGGAATAATATCCATTATAATCAGAGGAGAATAATTAAAAAAAAATTGTATGGAACTCATTAGTAGGAATTATCCCATCCTCCTTCTCGACCACCTCCCGCAGTCTGTTTGCATAGAGGCGACATGGTTCCGTATGAGCTGTTGCTGGCTTCTGAACTGTTCCCACTAGGCATGGAAGTGGGCCAGTAGTTCATCTGGTGTCCGTTCACTCTCAGGCTCCCAACAGTTAACCATATTCCTTCATACATTTTCGATGGGGCTCATGTCTGCTTCTTTACTGAGCCAGTCGTGCAGCTGCAAGTCCTCTCGACCTCCAAACCATTCCGAGACTCTTCTCGCCGTGTGGATGGGGCAGCGGTCCTGAACAAAAATTATTGGGCCGGGAGGAAACGGATAGTTCTGCTCCTGAACTGAGGGGAGGAAAAAATCCTGCAAAATTTCAATGTATTTTTTAGCAGTGGAACTTCCCTCCATCCTGGTGACGTCATCCATGCCGTGGATGCACACCCATCGCCAGACATTGACGGTGACGTGTCCACTTCTGGCCTCCTCGTAGATGTTTCTACGGTCGTAACTGTACATGAATAGAATATTTATACATCGCTCATATAGTTTCACTTCTCATGTCTTGACGCTTCGGGAAAAGCCACCGTTTTTCATGTTATGGTTCATTATCCACTATTTCTATGGCATATTTTATTGGGATTATAAGGCTCAATAAATAGTGGTGCAAGTGTTGGTAATATGCGTTCATCTAGACGTATTATTACTATGAATATCAATTGATCCCTAAATGTTTTTTTTTAAATTAAAATTGTTTAGTGATACAGTATTAAAAAATGATTGTAATCTATAACGTCAGTAAATTTATACATACGATATGCATTAAAGTACTGTCGCCTCCAGAGATCTTTTCTCTGTCAGTAAATTTTATGAATACAAAATACCTGGTAACAGTCATATGGAGAAGTGTCAGGCATACGATCAACGCATCTCTATACTCTGGCCTTTATCTACAGTACCTACTGCTCTTTCATTCTCTCCAATTTTTCCTCAACCTGTTTGTTTGCTATAATTCTTACAATTCACCACCATATTATATATATATATATATATATATATATATATATATATATATATATATATATATATATATATATATATATATATATATATATATTCTCTCTCCCCGTGTGTGTGTGTGTGTGTGTGTGTGTGTGTGTGTGTGTAGGTTATCACTTTTACCTGATAACCATACACCCACATAACATTATTAATCAAGAAACTTCATACTGGCTAGGTTATATTTAATAAATTCACG
Organism: Coenobita brevimanus; assembly: GCF_032717465.1. Lineage (NCBI taxonomy): Eukaryota > Metazoa > Arthropoda > Malacostraca > Decapoda > Coenobitidae > Coenobita > Coenobita brevimanus. The sequence continues at coordinate 22,952,092 of NC_137041.1, forward strand.
TGGGCAATCGTCTCATTTACTCATATCTCTTCCAAATGACCCAACATTAAAATGAATAAAACAATGATTCTGGGTTTGGTCATTCGGGAGGGTCATGCAATAATCATATATTATCAGTGATCATTTTCAAACTACTATGCTACATAGGGTATTGGTTTTACACTTGACCACTCTCATTTCATAATCAATTACATTGGCCAGTAAAGAACAGCTGGATTTATAACCACACCAAAAAATACGTGAACTTTGCAAACTATTAAAAACTGAACTTGCTGCCTTTTCGAAGTAGTTTAGGTGAAAGTCCACGGTGTGAGCCTTCATGATATAGTTCATACAATATATAACGGATATATCGCATAAATCTGTGCTTTAGTATAACTTAATAAACTGATCGGTGGGAATCCGGCAAGCTACCATTAAACACAGATGCTCAACAGTGCAATTTTGTAATGAACATTAAAATAACATTGTTTTCGCCTGGAAGAAATAGTTATTCATGTAATATGGATTCCATATTACAGTAATACTTCAGTGTTTGTCTTTATATGATGTTTCAGGTTTCACCCCCAAAACATTATCATAATGATATAATAATGTAACATACTACAAACTAATGAGTAGAACCTAAATACATACTGAGGTGTGGTTCATCAAGTGTTAAAAGCAAAGGTTACATATCAGTCTTGGACGTCCTTAACCACGTATGCACACACCTACAGTATATTATCATTATGACACACATACTATACTTCCCCCACCCCCACCACATGTATTCACACACACACACACACACACACACACACACACACACACACACACACACACTGTATTTGGCATTCTGTGTACTGAATGAAATCCTGCTTTGAATTCTGTTGTTTCGAATATAAATAAGCATATATGGTAGAATACTCATTGATAGGGTTAGGCATATGACAGAGGAGCTAGTTGGAGAAGAACAAGGGGGATTTAGGAAGGGAAAAGGGTGTGTAGATCAGATATTTGTTCTAAGATGTTTAGTGGAGAAGTATCTAGAGAAGGGAAGGAAAGTGTATGCTGCCTTCATGGACTTGGAGAAAGCTTATGACAGAATAGATAGGCAAGGTATGTGGAAGATATTAAGAATATATGGAGTGGAGGGGAAATTGTTGCGTGCTGTGAAGAGTATGTACGAGGGAGCTAGGGCTACGGTGCGAGTGGATGGTGAACTGAGTGAGTTCTTTGATCTCAATGTGGGACTGAAACAGGGGTGTGTGTTGTCTCCATGGCTGTTTAATATATATATGGATGGGGTTGTAAAGGAGGTGCAAGGTAGGGCAGTGGATGTGGGGCTGGCCCTAATGAATGAGGGTGAGATTTGGAAGCTTCCGGTGTTGCTGTTTGCTGATGGTACAGTATTGTTGAGTGAAGATGAATGGGAGTTGCAAGGTTTGGTGAATGAATTTGGGACAGTGTGTAGGAGGAGGAAGCTGAAAGTTAATGTAAACAAAAGTAAAGTTATGGTGTTTGAGAGGAATGAAGTCACAGAGTGTGCAGTGAGGTTGGATGGTGAGGATATGGAGAATGTGAGTGCATTCAAGTACTTGGGTAGTGTGATGAGTAAGGATGGAACTTTGGGGGATGAAGTGCGTGAAAGGGTACAGCAGGGAAGGAAGGTTGTTGGTACACTGAAAGCAGTGATGAGAAATAGGGAGGTGAGTATGGAAGTTAAGAAGTCACTGCATGATGGTACTCGTATTGTGATCCCTACCCTGACGTATGGAAGCGAGGCATGGACCTTGCAAGAGGGGAACAAGTCAAGAGTGAGAGCAGTGGAAATGAGTTACTTGAGAGGAGCATGTGGAGTGACGTGGAGGGACAGGTTGACGAATGAAGAAGTGAAGGAACGTTGTGGGGTAGATGTGGATGTGGTTGAGAAGATTAGGAGAAATACACTGAGGTGGTTTGGACATGTGGAGAGGATGGAGAATGAAAGACTGACTAAGAGGGTGTATGTAGGTGAGGTGGAGGGAGGGAGAGGGAGGGGTAGACCGAGGGTGAGGTGGAGGGATGGAGTTGAGAGGTATATGAGGGAGGGGGGGGTGAGTTGGGGGGAGGGTAGTTAAATGGTGGGTGACAGAGTGACTTGGAGGCGTTTTGTCTGCGGCCACCCTTTGCGGGATTAGGGCGTCGGGCTATAGATAGATAGATATATAGATATAGAACTAACATTAATAGCATGTTCATTAACACTGCACACTGTCAGGCTGTCAATACTGAAACAAAGGACCAAGACTGTGACTGGTGCGTGAGAGCTGGAAAGCTTCCACAATATGCTTCATAAATGTATTTTGAGAGTTCCATATACTGTAGACTGTTTGTATTTTTCATAAGAAATGGCTGTCCATCAGTATGATAACTTTAATTATTGACATAACTTGAGGAACAGGAGCCTCTGCAGTGACACTACAACTCACCACCGGAGCAATGAGGATTGGAGGAGTCAGCGGCCACCTCCCCTCTAACTGGTATCCGCCACTGAACACACGATTACGTTTAGCATTAACGAAAATATCACTGTGGGTATGACTACCCCATGACTGTTACGGAAACATAAACTATTAAAAAAACTATTGATTACTGGTTAACTTAATCCGTACTGTGAGGGAGTTATGTATTGCACTTGTACTTTGACACAATATTAAATTTTAGGTAAACAAAAATGCAACGTCATTACTCATTAGCACAAATTGATAATGTCTGTGTGTGTGTGTGTGTGTGTGTGTGTGTGTGTGTATGTGTGTGTGTGTGTGTGTGTGTGTGTGTGTGTGTGTGTGTGTGTGTGTGTGTACTGATAGCCAGCTAAGGATATTAGAGAGAGAGAGAGAGAGTCGAGGCGGTGGAGCAGGCTGCATGTTCTCCGTTAAGAAGAGAGGGGATGTCCTAGTGTGTTATCGGTTCTATATACAGATAATAAAAATAAATAGGTTTATTAATATTTAGGATGCAGGATATCATTGACACCGTAATAACTATACTGTAATGGCTAAGAATATATAACTGTTGGCCGCTCACTCCCATTCTCCCCCCTTCCCCCTGTATCGCACCTTTTGTGGGTGAACTTGTCCTCTGTTTCTGAACCACAACTCAACCTGTATCGTGGATCATGCTACAAGGCAAGAGTATTGTTTTATATAACTCAGACTATAAACAGTATAGTGCACAGCCCATTATCCAAATCACATAATATTCATTAGCCTACATCATAGCATAATACAATGGCCACATAATATAATTCGGAGGATGAAGCTTAGCGAGTCGAATAATTGTCGGGCACACACACACACACACACACACACACACACACACACACACACACACACACACACACACACGGGCACGCGCTGTTTGCCATGTTAGCCAAATCCTGCAACCAGGTGGTCCAGTTGGAAATCTTGCTGAGTAAACCTTTGCAAGGCCTGCAAGGCCAGCCTGTGCACTCGCCACGTGTACGCATACTGCATCAGCTGCATATCCAAGGGTTGGGTGTAAAACAATGTGCTAATATTGTTTTCACAAGTGTCATTATTTTCCATCCTATTATTTATTATTTTCAATAATGCCATATGCTCATCCAATTTTTCATATATGTCATTTATTTTTACTTTTCCATTTCCAGTATATATATTTCATTTATAATTTCTACCATTCCTTTACCTTCAAATTATTTCAAAATGTTTCTCATTATTTTTGTTTTGCATTAGTATTTTTTTGATGCAGGCCACCCTGCTCTGTGTGCGGCCGCGCTGCCCAGGAGGGAGACGATGGTGACAGTGACGAGGACTAGTGCAGGTCGGAAGGAGGAGTCCGACGTCCGTGGCCCTGCTGCCTATTGCCTCCAACCCAGTTAGTATATATTTCATATTCCACGAGACGGAGATACAGCCGTCGACCGCAATACTGCTACTCAGATGGTTGTGGTCACTTCATTTATCATATTTCTCTACATTACAGGCCCCACAGGTAGCAGCAACGAGACTGGAAGTGGGTGCAACACTATTTTTTTCTTCTTCTCCTTGCTGAAACCCTTCCTTTTACAGCATGGCACACAGCAACCATTGCGGCATAAGGCCTTTGGGGACTGGAGCATCCTGGGGGACCACTGGACTCCACGTGTGGAGTCCAGTGGTCCCCCATGACCCAATCTTAGTAATAGATAATTAAGTTTATCACAGCACCTACTTCATGTATAAAAAATAAGAATAAACTTTGTGCCATTTCCTTATATATATATTATTTAACCCACAAAGTTTGTCCGGAATCCCGTACATGCCTGGTATTAATGTAATATTTCTAGACCGGGTGATTACGGGTTTGCCGAGTGTCGAGCGTCGGCCCAAACCTCCTGTAGACTGCTCCTATAAATTTCCAGCTCTGCATGTGTACCGAGATGACAGCGTCGGTCAGTATCAGGAAAAGTCTGTGTGTGTGTGTGTGTGTGTGTGTGTGTGTGTGTTATTTTTTTTACACGGCGTTATTATTGTATCACGTGTGCAATTGGAGCAACAGCTGTGATACTGAGGAGTGGATGCGATGTGATGCAGAATGTTGGCTGGCTCTCCCATTTTAGCTGTCGATGTTGGAATGCTCAGCCAGCAGGTTGCAGGCTTACCTTTAGCTTTTTTTTTTTGTGCTTTTTTAATGCAAATAAGAAAGAACTAAAGGTATAAACCTGCAAAATTTTTCCCTTTCAGTGCTGAACAAAAGAAGTCTTCTGATAATATCCGTTCATTAGATGTCAGGGAGGAAAAAAGAGGGTGAAAAGTAAGAATCTTGAAGAACGCCACTATTGGGAGTTCGAGGAAAAGCAGCAACTGTCTGCTATAATAACTACAGAACGACGAGAAAGAAACTTTGAGACGAAGACAAGAGACAGATGGATAAAAAACTATGAGAGGTTGGTTTGAAAATATATTTCTGCCAGACACTAACAAAAACCTTTGGGATGCTAAGTCCAACGGCAAAGGTTTCTCTAAAGCCCTGACAGAAGCACGACTTAGACTCTGAAAGGTATATAAGAAGGTCGGCAGTGAAACATCGTTGACGGAACCCGTAATGACGGACAGAAAGAAGGCTGTGAGGCAAAAAGTTCTTCGGATTTTGCTATTGAAGATAGGTTCATAGAAAAGATTTTCTGTGTGAGAGATTTTAAAGGGGGATGAGGGTGTTGTGAGATGATTGGTCGTTACTGAGTCGGGATAGAAATGTCAAGAGGTCCTTTTGTCGAAGTCATCATTGACAGAACGCGGAGCCAGACATTATACATACAAACAGAGATAGAAACATACAGACAGATAGAGGGACAGACAGTGTGACACAGACAGAGAGGCAGACCCAACTTTTCCACCAAAATACACAACAGCTCAAAATAAACCCGTAAAAGCTGCTGTTTAGATAAATAACGGCACAGTATACTGCAATTCTGAACTAAAGTACCATTGATGATTTGTGTACACGTAAACCAATCACAGTCATCAATTTAATTGGCGAGGCAGGGGAAACAAAAATTACGGTAACATTATCACGCGTAAATCTGGTAATTATTTTTGAGCCTGGGATCAAAAGGTAGGCTATGTGTCTGGGCAATAAGAGCACCAGTGATTCGGATGATTTTATTATTCGTCCAGTGAAGATTCAGGATAGATATTTCATCAGTCAGTGAATATCTGTGATCGGGAGAAGCAATACATTCATCATCGTCACCATCCATACCTCTTTTCCCATGAATTAGATACTCAGATAAAACATCCTTTGAGTATAATCTGCTATATAGTGCATTATATATGTCCTGAGGTTAGAGAAGAATGAATAGGAATCATGTATGCAACTGGCAATTACTCTGTCTTTCCTACCGCCTCTGACCTCTAATGATCAAATGCAATTTGTGTATACTCTGTTCACTTTAACTAGGAATAAAATTGGCATCTGTCCATCTTACTGTAAATGGTAAGCCGTAGTAATATATCAATATTAGAAAATAATGCTATTTAAGACAAAGTTTAAGAGAAGGATGCTGAACGGCAGCATCGTCATTATCTTCCAATGAATTACAAGAAACAGCTGCAAAAGGGGGAACAATCTCCTAGTTAAAATGAGTAACTTAAAGTGTCCGACTTTGTGAGTCTGAATCTCCATTTCCTGAGTTTAGCAGTTCTCCCACATACCGTGCACCTTCACGTATCACTATTTAGGTGCTAATACATACGTTCATACTGAACACATGGCCGGGTTGTATCACTCAGGACGAGAGCTGTTAGATATAATGGAGACACAATGAAATATGAAAAGAGTGGGAATATGGAGGCAAAATGATCACACACACACACAAACACACACACACACACACACACACACACACACACACACACACACACACACACACACACACACACACAGAGAGAGAGAGAGAGAGAGAGAGAGAGTCCTGTGCCAGTCACCGAGTTTGCTCGTTAACCGTAAGCAGTATCCAAAGTGCACCTGACCACAACTACCACCACCTGGAGGTGGGATAGTACAGCTGGAAATGGGATGGGGGCTAAAAAAAAAAAAAAAAAAAAAAAAGGTGGGTGCAAAAAAAGTGAGGGGCTAGAAAAGCGTTGATGGAAAAGCGCAAGGGGATAGAAAAAATGGTAGACAAAATTCGAAAAGACACGTTGAATGAAAGAAATGCATTCGGGAGCCGAATGCGAATCGCCCGCCAGAATATGCTGTTGGCCAAGTCCAGGATTTAGGCGATATCTTGATACCCTGAAGGTTTCATGTTGATAGCTCAAGCCGTTCATGAGATATAATGGTGCTAAAAACGGGCGATAAGAGCTAGATGACCTTTGGCAGCCATTTTGGTGACCTTGACTTTGGCCCCGTTGCTTATTTTCGAACTCGTCCAAGATTTTGGACATATCTTGATACCCTAAAGGTTTCATGTTGATAGCTCAAGCCGTTCATAACTTATAATGGGAACACACACACACACACACACACACACACACACACACACACACACACACACACACACACACACACACACACACACACTCACACACACACCTAAGTACTGGGGAACTGCGATTACTGGAAAATGGCATCTAAATTTTGTTACAAGTGCTGAAAATAGAGAGGGAGCTAGGGAGGGATCGGTGGAAAAAGGTTGAGTGAAAACAAAAAAATGTGCTGTAATTACGAGAAAAGGACTGGAAAAGATGGAAAAGAGCTAGATGAGCAGGTAATAGGCCACAATGGTTTGAGAATGGCAAGGAAGCAAGAAAAACGGAACTGGATAACTGGAAAAGGGTAACTTAAAGACTGATGGAACTATACAAATGTAACAGGAAAAGGGCAAGGAACACTGGAAAAGACCTATGGAAACTAGAAAAGTGTTAGGACTGGAAAACTGTAGGGAGATGTAAATGAATGGGGTGATGTAAATGGGTAGGGGAACAGAATAGCGTTAAGAATGAGGAAGGGTCGCTGAAAAGAGTAAGAAGATTGAAAAGAGTAGCAAGAATCGGCAGGAAATTCACTTTGAAATATTAGATTTGGGAAAAGGGTAGTGGGATGTCGGTAGTTAAGATGGAACATATTAGGTCGTACTGGTAAAGTATAACCCCAAAAATTCTAAATTATGTAATAACTGTGTACGTAATGTTAAACTGCCATTAAATTCTTGCCAGATTACAGTGGAATTATCGTGAATAAACTGCCACTAAAACTGTATAAATAGGTCGTGCTGGAAATTATTATTATTATTTTTTTTTTTTCTGACCTGACATGTCATCACCTCTCAACACCTCAGATGATGACCAAGTGTAGATACATAGGAGTTCCAACTGAAACCAAGATTAAATCCTACCTCATAGCTATTGAATTTCGTTCAATCACGACTCAGCTTTCAAGTATTGTGAATGGTCTTGTTCCGCTAGATAAAAACAACGTCAGTATAAGTACAGGTAGGGGAGAAGTGGGTTTGTTAAGCCACTGGTTTAGTTAAGCCACCTTTTCTTACAGCTGTCTTTGGAGTAATACATAAAATCCAGCTGCCATCTATTGTTAGTTTATATTATTACAAGTCTTTTGCTTACAGAATACATGATGCGAATACATGCATACAGTTTGAGGTTCAAAGCTAATTTTCTGCAGTAAAGTGAATTTCTTGAAAATACGTTAATGCTCTCATGTTTCTCATATTAAGATTATACTTCATCCAGTTTAACTGTGTAAGAGTATAAGTAGTGTGCAATTACCGAGCTAATCATGGTTGTGATATCTTACATTATTTCTGTGTACATTCATTGTTTGCATAGTGCTCTGTCAGTGATGTTTGTTGAGCCATTTCACTGAGAGTTAGTTGAACCATGACTCAGCTAACACTTTTCCTGTGTGTCTTATTGAAGGGGACTTTGTTTTTGTCCATGTAGATAGGAAACGACACATCAAGTTTTTTACTGCCAGAGTAGATTTGTTGGATGGAAGTAAATACGAAGGCATATTTCTTCTAAGCCTGTCTAGAAAATTTAAGCATGAAAAAACAACCTGTGTTCCTTATAGGACGATGCAGCATCTTTCACAAAAGATGACATTGTGAATACATTATACTACCCACTCCAAGACAAGTTAGGGGTGCCTGAAGTGGAGTGTGTCAATTAATGTTTGGAAGTGACCTTGAGGAGTGGCACACCAAATAAGCAAATCTGACTGGATGAATTAAAGTGACTTTCTCTTATGACAGGCTGTTGGACAATACTATAGTATGATTAAGTTCTATCTGACATAAGTATGCATGAAATATATATGAATACACTAAAATTTAGTGCACATATCTACTCAATACTTAAGTCATGGAGAAGTTTTCTTGGTTAATACCATGTAGTTATCTTTGAAGAGGTTTACGTTCTTTAATTACAAATGAATACAAATTTTGTGCATAAAACAGCTTTTCAATTCATTTATACACTGCTATTAGGCTCAACTAGCCTTATTATGTGGGTTAATTGAGCCACCTGGCAGCTGGTTTTTAAACATTGTTTGTTTGTATGCATCATCCAGCCCAAAATTTTCGACAAAAAATGGCCAACTAACTGCTCTTTATATCATACTATAACCTACCACTCAAGTGGAAAACTCACAAACATGAGTTGGTATTAAGTGAAAAGTAGCTCAACTAATCCATCCGCCCCCAATAAATTATGTAAAATAAGACTCCCATTGAGCAAGAAAAATGGGGACAGTGTTTGCTTAGCCACAGCTAGGTGTATTCTTCTGTTGCTCGAGAGCACACACACACACACACACACACACACACACACACACACACACACACACACACACACACACACACACACACATTGTAACAAGATATCAAGGGACAAGTAATTTTTCACATGCAGACCAAAACACAAACCAGTCACAAACGCACAAACTCTCTCTCTCTCTCTCTCTCTCTCTCTCACACACACACACACACACACACACACACACACACACTTAGGTTTTATAAGGAGGTAGTTTAGGTACGGAAACAAGGAAATACTGCTGTAAAGCGGTGGAACTGCACCAAGTCCGGGGCAATTGCGCCAACTTCCTGAGAGTTACCGTTATACGAGTGGACGCCAAAAAAAATTTACTTTTTGAAATGTAACCATTCTGTACTTATTCGCTAATCATTGTTCTACATAATCCAAAAGTTCATCGTTTTACATGATTGCTGTGTACTCATTTTAAAGGAAAATTATTGTATATTTTATTACAAAAATATTTGATGCGAACGCTGTGGTTTGGTGCTAAATGAATAGAGCAGTCTGCATATTCAGAATCGACGATATAAGGCATAATATGAGGTTATAGCTTTTAGCATGTAGCGGGTCATCCCTGATGGCAATTAAAGGGGCAATTGCTCCAAGGTTGTATGAGCTAATTGTGATCATGATATTAATGCATGTAATAGTGACAATGGTATGTTCAGTCAGTAACCAATAAAATAGCGCAGACTTACAAGCCACAAATGAATGATTGAAAAGTGTGATCATGGTCTAGTGTGCTATCAAGGTGGAGGTCATGGCAGACTGTCAATATGTAGCTCTGTTACACGACTGAGCCAGAAAACACTGTATGGGATGTTTGCTTTTTTTCGTAAAATAATCACAAAGTGCAGCCTGAGTTTTTAAACATCAAGGCGCCTGAGGTCCAAGACATTCCTATTACAGCTACAGAGCAGATTGTTTTTAAATTAGAGAAACCTGGTTTTGTCCAGGGGGGACCAAAGTTTTTGGTGCCAAAGGTCTCATTGTATGCTAGATTTAGTACTCTATCATGCTGTCAATGTATATTCATTAGCTTTTTCACTGATTCTGTGTAAGCTACATGATATTCAAAAATTTCACAATATTCTGATCCCAGTATGATATTCTACTAAATCACAATGTTCTGTTCTCAGCAGTGTTTAACCCGTCACGTCCCGAGGTTTTCCGCACCTCTGACATCCCCCAATCCCAAGCTATTTTGGAAAAAAAAAATTTGGGCTAATACTTCCGTTTTGGTTGAGAAACAAAGGAAAATCACCAAGAAAGGCCTTACCGTGGTCCATAAGTGGTCGGAACAGGTGAAGTCCCCCGCGCCAGGTATCGTATTCTATCATTGACGTGTGAGGCGCTCACGTTTTCTATGGTAGGAAATATTGGGAGAAACAACAAACAACACCTCTACATTTATTGAATTTGAGCAAATAAACAATAAAAGTAGCAATATAATGGATTTCAAACACATATATATGAAAAATAAGCATTGTACCTTCGCACGAGCATAGCGAGTTTGGTCCGAGTGGTAACATGCTATGTGCTAAGTTTCTTGTATCAATCAACATATCATTTTTTCTACTTGTATACTTCTGTTTCATTAACATTTTACCTATTTTTACTGTTTGTAAATGTTTTCAGATGTTTTCATTCATTATGATGACATGCAGCATAAGTATAGCGCACATTGGCTTACTAAGCGCACTCGCTATGACTCGTATTTCAACATACCCAATTGTTTTATCACTTTCCTATTATTTTTTCCTTTACATAGAACCTTTCCTCCACCACTGTAAATGTTTTCAATTATTTACATTCATTACGAGGGCATTTAGCGAAATGCTAGTGCATATTCATGTAGCAAGCACAATCTCAAACACTCGTGTTTCATCTTCTACTTTATTTTTTCACTCCAATTATACTTTCCCACTTACATTACACACGTTTACACCCGTATACTGCACTATACATAGTTACTGGCATTATTCATTCAAGTGAGCGTCAGAATATCGCATGAAAATACCCTCGCAATGAATGTTTCGACCAACATAATACTCAAACACTTACATACAAATTCTTCACATATATTACACACTTTCCCACTTGTTGACTTCTATTTTCATAATTACGGGCCTTATTCATTCCACTCAGCGTCAGGATATCGCATCTCTATACATGCGCTAGGAATATTTTGACTTAGAATATTTTTCAGCACTTACAATAATTTGAACTTATATTATACCCGTTTGCATTTCCAATAATAATATTTACATATTTACAGGGCTTATTTATTGCACTGAGCGACAGAATATCGCATCAAAAAACCCTCGCTAGGTATGCTTCCACTTACAGCATATTTATACACTTACATACAATTTTTGCACTTATGTTATACCCGTATGCACTTTATACTAATATTTTCAGATCAACATGACTGATAATTTCACTGAGCATCTGTTTGTCGCATTTACTTCATAGTGTCAGCGTCCTATCGCATTCACACCATATCAGAATTGCATCAAGGTGTGATATTCGCTGAAACATGGGTGAATACAGAGACCCACGTCACACTTGACGCACTCATAGCGGGTGTCCTTCCTCTGTGTGGTGAGTCTCACCCAGGAATTGCTACACACGTGACACCTGCGTTGGGGCCTAGGTCTGTTTGGCTGGGGAGGGATAGGAGTGGGGAAATGGCGGCCGGATATTCTCAGGGGAGTTTGGGCAATAGGGGCAGTGCGGGTGCGATGTTGGGGCTTTTCAACAGCATACCGTGCAAACATCTCTCTTGTGAGCTCCCTCACAAACCCTTCAAAGGTTTCCTGAACTCCTGTTGTCATGGCGTGAAGGTGGTGGCAATTCAGAGCAGTGATGTCTAGCAAGTGAAAGAACAGTTTCTTATACCACTTCATCGTGGTCCTGGCACACTCTACCATCGATATCATGGAGTCTGACTGGTCCACCAGGCGCATGTTTATGTTATAGTCCATGACGCCTGTTCTCGCTCCGGTAATCAACGGAATCGGTACGGTGCATCAAGGGGCGGTGAACCGTTGACAAGAGGCTTACTTCTCTATTATGGTTCCACACAGTTGCAAGGATGTTGTTGGCTTTGAAGAAGACAACCTCATTCCTGTCAAGTTTCCGCCCTACCTTGACCATGTGATGCCGGTTCACCTTCACGGTTCCACAGATTCCCGTTTCATGCATGTGTAGATAACGAGCAAGAAGAGGGCTAGTGTACCAGTTGTCCAGGTAGAGGACGTGACCATGATGAAGGTAGTCTCCTATCATTGTCTTTACCACTGCTCCCGACAGTCCAATACTCCGATCTTCTATTATATCTGTCTGTGCACTGGTGTACAAGACTATCTCTTGCACGTATCCAGTCCTACAGTCGCACATAACAAAGATCTTGAACCCAAAACGGTGCCTTTTGCTGGGTATATACTGCCTAAATGAAATATTACCTCTCCACAACACGAGACTCTCGTCTATGACGAGGTCTCTATAGGGATAAAATGACGAACTAAAGGTTTGCCTCAGGTGATCAAAGACCAACTTAATTCGCCTCATCTTATCTGTGTCATTCGCATTTCCAGGATCATCAGCATCATAGAAATGGAGGCGACTTAGAATTTGTTGAAAGTGATTACGGCTCATGGCTTGCCCAAATATTGGTGTAAACATAACAGGGTCCCTTGTCCAGTAAGCCGGAATTCTGTTCTTTTGTATAATACCCATCAAAAGGACAAGGGCAAAAAATAGGAACATTTCTGAAAGGGAGACAGGGTAATCATATATGACAGAATGCCTGCTCCTTGTTCCCAATCTTTCACTCTTACGGCGCTGGGTCCTTGCAAAAAGGTTGGTTTGGTAAACAATCTGCCCCACGAATGCATCACTAAAAAACAGGTGAAAAAATCCATCCTGGTGGAATTATGGTGAATTCCGGGAGCAATGCAGCCAGCGCGCCCCTGCTCAGTAAAGGGGTGATTGAGGGGAGAAAAATCACTCCCATCCTCCCAATTCCACCCACAAATCCCTCGTCCCCATCATCCCCATCACCGCCTTCATCTGGGTGGGAAGGAGATGCTGGTGAGGGAGGTTGGGGAGAAGGGGTGTGGAGGCCTTCCCCATTCTCACTCCTCTTCCCTCTGCCTTTACCCTTTCCCTTTCCCTTACCCTTACGGCCTTGAGGAACATTAGGGGGCTGTGGGGATGAAGATTGGGAATATTGGGGAGCATAAGATGTGCTGGGGAGTGGTTCCTCCCCACCTTCCCCCTCCATCATAACACCACTTGATTTTTCACGCACCCTAACTCGCCCATGTGTTTGGGGATATTGGGGAGCATAAGACGTGCTTGGGAGTGGTTGCTCCCCACCTTCCCCCTCCATCACAACCCCATGTGATACAGAACGCACCCGCGCTCGCCCACGTGATACACCCCGCCGCCTCACACTATCTAGGGAGAGCGATGACTCACGCCACTCTCACTTTCCATACTCCTCCCTGAACTTTCCCTTTCACTCCCCACTCCCTCCACGGCACTTCCTACCTCCCCAAACAAAATACTAGGCCCATACCTGCTCGTCCGACGTGGTGTGCGCTTGGGGCCACGATGAGTAATCACCTCACGTCCATACCACATGGCAGCACGTCCCACGGCTCCGTCCTCGTCCTCATCCTCGTCATCAAATTCAGGTTCCACATCACGTTGGGGCTGGGCATAGGATGTTGCACGTGGTTTTTTGGCCGGCTGCCCCTCTCTAGCAGCACGGTAAGTCACGTACTGCCGCTTCCTGGGGGACGGGACTTCTTCATCACTGCTGGTGGTTTCCTCCTCTGGCTGCACATAATCTTTGCCAACAACCTCGTCGTCCAGTGGGGAATCACTGTTGCCTGTAAAGGCATCCAGGGCGGCTTGAATTTCGACCTCTGAGAGACCTCTCGTCGCCATGTCTGAGCAGGACTGTTGCTAACAGGTGAGTGAACGAGCCGCGGCTTAGCGCGGGTTGCGCGGGGTCACCAAGTGTCCCCGCCTGGTGGCAGGTAGGAGAAGGTCAAGTGGCGATACGTACTGAAAATCAAGCGCGAAATTTGAAAATTGTGGAAATTATGCACTTTGCAATTGCACGACATATCGGTACGTCGCCGGGACTAGCAAATGCAAAACGTTGCAACGTACCCATACGTCGACGGGACGGGGCGGGTTAATGTTTATTCGAAGGTTTAAATGCCACTGGCGAACAGCGTTTATGCACTAAAATACTTTAATTTCATACAGACGGGCGTGATTGCCCCAAAGCATGAGTCAATTGCTGTATCATTATTTCCCATACATCAGTGAAGTTATCTTGTGCAGCAACTCTGTATTCACAGTATATTTTCCTCATAAATAAAACTATAATTTGAGGCAATAAACCACAGCAAAACGCACCTGTAGCATCTGTGCATTAACAATAAATGAAAAAAAAAGTGGAGCAATTACTGCAATTTACGACACGTTGTAATTGTCAAGTACGGCTCTGTCTGGAATACACTGTGCAGTTCTAGACGCAGACCCTGAAGAAGGATACTGCCAGTCTTGAGAGAGTCCAGGCATGGGCTGATAAACACTCCCATACATCACTCACATGGGACAGTAGAGAAGGCTACAGGCACTGGGAATTTTATCATTAGAGAATATGTGCTTCCATGGACAGCTGCTAGCTGAGGTTATCAAAATCCTTCCTGAATTTGAAGATATTGACTACCAGCATATATTTAGGTTAAACAACTCGATGAGAATCCAAGGATGGGAGCTTGACTTTAAGTGCAGTCACCATGATACATTAGTCCGTTTCTTCACATATAAGATCTGTAGTGCCTGGATTCGGATACCAGCACAGCTTGTTGACAGTTCTTCCGTAGAACACTTGAAAAGTTATGTCAGAGAAAGTTTTGCTGGGCCAAATTTTGAGTTGATTGAATGTTTCCTCCTGTCCTGGAAAATTTCATAGCCTGACTTTTTTTGTCCGAGATACACATAAGGCATTTACCTTCTGACCAGGGATGGGCCAATATTTTTGAGCTACATGGATCTAGGACAGACAGTGATTTTTGCTACATCTCATTGGCATCACTCAGCCTTGAGTGCGTTCTACAAGAAATCTGTCCAATACTTTGTAGTACAGGTCTATACAGTACTTTTACTCAAATGAATCATGGCTGTCTTCTTTGTTTTGTTGGTCAGTTGACTCCAGAACCACGCTGCCCTACAGATGTCTAGAGGGCCTAGTCCTCCTCTTCTGGGCTGGAACTTCAACAGGTACATCAACTTGATTTCAAAAACCTTCAGCTTTCACGCACAGTTCATGCCAGCATTCCTCATTCCTATGAGAAGCAAAGTCCTCTTCAACTGTCTGAACCATGCCCACTGCAGATGACAGCTGAAGCGATGCAGATTGCAGCATGTCAGATATCAACTTTGTTTCGTGCAACATGTTGGTGAACATGATAACTGAGATAACAATACACTGATCTACATTCCTGAGTAAGCTGTTGGCAACAAGGGTACGTTTTCCTGTGTGTGTCTCGGGTATTTCTTTCAGAGTTGCCATGACTGTAGGAAGTCTATCTTGAAGGACTTTACAAGGTAAGTACTGGCAAGACCAACTTGTGTCACTTAGTTTCTTCAGTTTCTTCACCTGCTTTCCAGGATACATTTCTTCTTGTTTTTAACAAACAACTCATGAGGCACATGTGAGGACATGATAATGTACAAAGCCTCAAGAAATCCAGTGAATTTATATCTAGTATCACAGACTTAACGAAATATACTATTTCCTGATTCAGTTTGCAGTTGTTGCAGTGAGTGTACTCGGCTCTTGGAACATTTTTTTTTTTTTTAATAATGCCTGAACACTTTTATTCACACTACTCATCACAGAGGCCTTATCATATGTTTGTCCTACGCAGTCCTTTGGATCTATGTTGCAAGATTTAAGTCTCTGAATCATTACATTCTTCAAATACTTGGCATTCAAATCATACAATTGGGCAAAAAAAAAAAAAAAAAAAATCACAACCAGTAATTCTTCATTGATATTATTACAAGACATCTTACAACAAGTGACAGCTGTTCTTTCCCACTGATGTCCTTGCTGTCATCCCCAATGACTTAGTATTCAGTGCTGACATATAGTTCTTTGCATATTTCATCTCTTGTAATGCCAACAGGAGTCTTTATCACATCTGTCTGGATCTGTGGGTTTGTGTACTTTTCACTATGTATTCCTGTCAGCCTTTGTTTTACAATACTGTCATATTCACCTACTAGCTCCAGTTTTTCAAGAAAATTGCCTCTGTTGCTGCTTCCACTATCCGCCCCAGGACCTCTCTGCAATTTTCTGTCTTGCTGTTATGCATAGTACCTTTCCAACTTGTTTCATATAATGTATGTTTTTGTTTGTCTGTTTTTCTTGAGCCGAAACTAACGGAATATTGATGCTTTTTTCCGATTCTAGCTGGGACTGAATGTCTTTCAGTGCACAAAATGTGGCATTGTGATAATCAGTTCTCTCCTGCTGTGCAAATCCAATCCTTCTCTGTTGTTTTCTTCCACTGTCTACAGCATAACCTGACAGTGTAAAGGTATTTACTGACATGATTCGGCCAGGAACAGGGAACAGCCTACATCTAAGGCAGAAAGGTGCATAGCTGGATGAATCACTCTGGCGTGATGATTAAAGACAGTGAACAAAACCCACACTTGTAGACGGAGAATATGTTTACCAGACAGTTTCGGTGGACCCTGTCACCATTTTCAGTTGACAAGATAGAAAGAAGGAATGGCATGCTGACAAGACAAGGGCTCCTTTTAATGCGTGTGTGTGTATGGGAGGGTGAAGTTAAGAGATGGGGTAGGGTGGGTTGTAAGTGAGGAATTCCCAAGGGCAATTCCTGTATGGTCTCACCTTTGCCGGTGCGGCGAGAAAGAGAGAAGGAAAGACATGCCTGTGTGTGTGGGAGGGTGGGAATGTAGTGGGGCGGACTGTAAGTAGGGAATTCACCAAGGGGTAAAGGGGACCACCAGACGGGTCAAGTCAGATTCCCGTCTGACCTCACCTGTATCGGTGCGGGAAGGGACATTTCCACCATGGACCTGACTACTGGATCTGTGTACTGTGAGTTATGTAGTACTTGTGTATTGTTGTATTGCAATAATAAATTAAAAATTATAAATGAGTCATATTATTACTGCCTTTTATTATGAAAAAAATTATCTTTCTTGCTTTTTTTCTCTGCAGTCATTTTGGCTTTTGTCTAAGTTTTAACTCTTACTAATTTCAGATTCAGTGGACATAATTGTTTTTCTGAACTGATGATCTCCAGTAAGTTTTGATCGGTTTCAGCTTGGAGCATTCATTTTTTATAGCAATATCTTCTACATACAGCATAAATTCACCAAAATAATGCATAATTCTCTGCTTGACATATTCATGGAAGTAGAGCTTACGATATACACTCGAATCATAGCATAGGTGCCAAAAAAGAATAAATAAATAAAGTTAAAAGCTGACCTGCATCGAAAAGTGTCGCGTTTGTAGCTTGGATGTTCCGTTTGGTCGAAGTAAACAAACTCTTGAACTTTCACGCAAGCTCGCGGCCCTAGGTCCCGTTAGTTTCTCAGGAAATGCACTGTCTGAACCAACTCACTGTCCGAACCATCACCGCTTTCCCCTACTCCGGCTCCCTAGAGCGGAGCCTCCTTAGGCGCGGGGCCCAGCTGGGAGCAGTTGGTCCAGTTGGCTTAAAGCCGGCCCTGTTGGTGGCCGTCTTGAAAATTGGCAGCGATACTGGATGCTCGTTTGGCTAACGTTAATTTCTTTATAAGCAGCCTAAAGGTGGACCACATGCAAAATTTCATGCTTGTATCACCATCTGAACGATTTTGCACTTACCTGCCCCAGTATAACCTGCCATCACCTAAATTTCATACCGTACTCAAGCTATTATATTCTTCGGCCAACATTTCATTCACATCTTTCAATGGCATTTGGTAACGAAAGTGCTATCTGAATTTTTGAAACAAGTTCATAGCTTGTGTTCACGAGATGCCCAAGTCTCAGTATTAGTAACTGGATTGCAAATAAAACCTTTTAACTAGTATCTAAAATGTGCTCACGTTCCCCAGTTAACACATAGAAGACTGTCCCTCAATGTTTCAGTAACAGTGCTCAAGAAACCTGCAAATGATGTGTCTCTCTCCACTTTATTATAAATGCAGCCGTATGAATTAAGTTCTACTGTAGCTACCTTTGATAAGGTGGAGGTTGGATGATGAGGATGAGGATGAGTATTATGAAGGCAAAGGAACACAGCAGTTGGACTGAACATGATATAGAGAGGTTCTGCTGGCCCATGCCGATGGACTCCTTTCAAGCGCTTTTTCTTTGCCGCAGTTTTGCATCCTTTTTCCTTTACTATTGCAGCTTCAATGGTCACTGCTTTTCATTTCAAACTGTCTGTTTGCATCCCTTTCCCATTAAAGGTGGTGCACATTAGGTTACCTGTGTTTCCAAACATCTCAATAATAAGCGAATCTGTTTTGGCTCTCTGTCTTCAATATTTCCTCAAAAACCCAAATTTTAATTTTTTTCCCAACTGTCTGCTTATTTTTTTTTTTCTGCACAAAAAGTAGTTACTTGCAAAAGGATAAAGCTTGACACTGAGAATATTGGTCTGAACAGAACGTGATACGAGATGGTATCCATTGCAGATGGCCATAGCATGGATTGATGAAAGCATTTTCTCTCTCTGCTTTGAGGACGTGCCTAGTCTGAAAGCATGTTCCTTGTACCCACTTTCTCAGATACTCTCTCTTATTCCCCCTCACCATTCGACACATATACCATGTCTGTGTAACTGAATTTACTGCCTTACCTTTTCCTCAGTTACCTCTTGGTTTTACATTCCTCTTAACTTGGATTTTTCCATTTATAGCGAGGCAATTAAAATTTGGGTATGTAACACCGTCTGATTATAGAAGAAATCGTGGCTCTGTCTTCTATCCATCAATTGCCTTGCGTCGCATCCTGTGAGCGATACCCTAGCCATAGCAGATTTAGGGCATTTGTACCTAGTCGGTAACGACCCCTATTCCAACGGAACACAGCCTTCCCATGCATAGTCTTGCATTCTATCTCTGCGCCCTTATCCTCAGTCTCTCTCCTCTCCTCCCACCCAAATCACGCTCATACCCTCCTAGTCAGTCTCTTCCATTCGCTCCACATGTCTCAGTCGTCACCAAGTGTTTCTGTAAACTATTCCCATAATTTCAGTCTCTACACTACATTGTTTTGTTCAGCTTTTCTTCTCTTAGAAAGCTAATGTTTGGTATCTACAAAACAGGAAGGAAATAAGTTGATATAATGGAAAAATCATGAGAGAAAATAAAAACGAAGAAACGATAACTTAGAGAAGTTTGATGAACTCTCATATTTTGTTCTGGTTATCACAGGATAATTTTATTCAGCACGAAAAATACCCTTTCAGTTAAGAGGGTTAAAAATAATGTCTATATACCCCTCCACTTAGCGATCGTCGTTTAGACTTTGTTCGTGTCACCTCCTGAGGATTTTTTTTTTTTTTTTTTTTACAAGGAGGGATTGATGTAGCCTTCATTATGCCAGCCATTACTAGAAATAGTCTCTAGCTTGACAGCATGATTAAAACTGAAAAACCTTCACCGTCCTCTTATATAATATTTTACACTGACATTTACGAGACAGTGTTATTCCATACAAAGAAAACCCAATGGAGCAAAATCGGTCAGAAGGAACAGCCATTGATTGATTCGGTGCTCAGACGTCTTTTATGTTTTATCACGATATTATTTTATTCAGCCCTAAGGAAATCCTTCATAGTAAATGGAATAAAAACAAGCGCCATTAACTCCCTTCAATACAATGACGTTTTATTTTTCTTTTTTCTTTTTTTATTCTGCTACCGTCAGAGGATTTTGTTCAGTACTGGAGAAATCTTTCCTAATAAAGGAGATGGAACGAATAAATGTTGGCTCCTTCAGCACAGTGGCGTCCCCATTTTGCTGCTGGTAGCGCAAGACTACTTCATTCAGTCAAATACAACGCCTCGCGGCGTCGGAGACATCGGAATTTTAAAATTTATTTAACACCAGCATTCTTTTTATTCATTTTAATATATGTTCATTATATAAACACTCACTTCCGCCTTTGCCTTTTTCTTACTAGTTTTAATAGGCTATCCTGTGTATTTCGTTTTATTACTTATTGACCATACAGACCTAATGACTACGTACTCATATATTGTATGAGGAAATATTGTAATCCGACTTTTTTTGTTTTTTTAGCATAAATGTGTCGTGGCATCAACGTAGAGTAGCATATTCATGTGACAATGTATAGTGGCCACGCCTGTGTGTTTTCAGAAATGCTTATGGCTACTTCTATCGGTAAGTTAATTAGACACCATAGATCTCTCCTCAGCTGAATGAAACCCATATGATGAGACCAACAATGAAATAACAGAGGCCATGATACTAAAAGGATCAGTCCAGCTAGTCGGGTGAAAAGGATCAGTCCCGCTAGTCGGGTGAAAAGGATCAGTCCCGCCAGTCTGGTGACGCCTATTTTATAAAAAAAAAAAATTCTACCTATCTCTAGATGATTTTATTAAGTTCTGCAGGGACTTTTTCTTGTCAAGGGTAAGATATAGTCTTCACTGACCTCTACACTACAAGAAAGCTATGCTAACCTTAACTGAATTGCCAGTGAGAAGCATGAGTACATTAAGCCTTTACTGCATTAAAGGGGATTAATTGTCGTACAGAAACAACAGTAAATATCAGAGATTCTCTCCTTACTTCCTTCTACACAGATCTACTTTCATTGTCTCTGTATCCACCAATACACATTGTTTCATTCAGTAGTAAACTCATAAAGAAAGCCTGTATGCAAACCCATACAATATGAGAAGAATATATATCCTCCGTCTGTACGTAGAGATATTCATGGATTTATTGAATGGCACACCCACCCACCCCAACAAAAATTGAGGCGAAATTGCCATAGTTTTGTATGCATGGAACTGTATGATGTCGCGTCTGGGGGCACTGAAAAGTACTGAGTTGTGTGTGTGTGTGTGTGTGTGTGTGTGTGTGTGTGTGTGTGTGTGTGTGTGTGAGAGAGAGAGAGAGAGAGAGAGAGAGAGAGAGAGAGAGAGAGATCAAATATCTTCTTCGGTGTGTTTCTTCCCTCGGCTTTAATTTATATTATTTTAAATATATTATGTCAAGTTATCTGGAAATGACCCCGTTTTGTTTTTTAATATTATTTGAAAAGAATGAGTTTTCAGGCACTAAACCTTGGGTTTATTCTTTTCTGCATAAAGAAAAGAATTGACTCGTATTTCATCTGGCAAAAACTGGGGGGAAAAAAGGCATAACCTTATAGGGATCATGTTATTCATATTGGAGCTGCAGTCTCTCTCTCTCTCTCTCTCTCTCTCATCAATTCCATGAGAGAGGGGTGTGTGAGCTGGGAGCAGGGCAGTGAAATGGCGGGGGACAAGACGACATGGAGGCGAATTGTTTGCGGTTTTCCCTTACAGGATTAAGACGTCTAGCAACAGGTAGATAAATAGACATTTTTCTCCGCGGCCATTCTTAATACCTGGTTGCCTCCTTTTTAACACGATGGCATTTTTTCTTACACAAATGCATAATTATCAATTTTTTTACTGCCTGTTACCCCGCCTTCCTGGGGCAGGGTGCCCTAAATCATTTAGCTATGATATCGCATTTTGTTTTTTGTTCTTGTTACTTTCAGACGATTGTATTCTTCTTAGAAAAAACTGCTCGATCTGAAGATGTTTGGCAGTATTCATTAGTCCCTTAACAGCTAGAAGTCTTCACTAGGCCGCAAGAGTGAAACTTAAAACTAGGTCATGGCAGAGGAGTGCTTAATGTAAGAGGATCCCTCACCCACATATCAACAGGGTCGTTGCGCGTCCTCTTGACAGCAACGCCCCTCAGACCATTTTTTTTTTTTTTTATGCAAGGAAGAAGAAACCAAGGGCCAGAAGAATGCAAGATTGCTTCCCCCACAAAAGAAAAATAAAGAATCAAATTCAAGACTCATTCATTTTGAGATGCCTGCACACACTGCGTTCAAAAGTCTGGATGTCATAGGCAGCAGGAAATACAGACAGAGGAAGACAATTCCAGAGATGACTTTTTGCATACACGAAGGAATGAGAGTAACAGTTAACTCTCGTATTAGAGATCTGGACAGACAAGGAATAAGAGTTTTTGCCAGACGGGTGCTACGCGCCCGTCGTGGTGATGAAAGTGTCAAATGAGGGGGATAGGGGTTTAACAGGTTTTTGACTTAGAAAGCCCTATGTTTTACTTTATTCTGACATACGTTGCCAATTCTCAGACTACGAGAAATATAAACTTTCTCTTCAAACAGCCTTCAGCAAGGAATAATCACTCACTGGGAATGAATTACTAAGTACTGTCGGCTTGCCCTTGATAATAATTCACCCTGAAACTTAGTAATACTAAACTAGGCTCTTGCTTTCGCCTCTCCTAGCTTGCGTGAACAGTTTTATTGTGAATTAATGTGAAAGAACTGGCTAAACTACGACACGTGATTAAGAAAAGTTAGTGCAAGTTGGGAGGAGAGTAAATTAAGTAAGAATAATAGGGAAAAGTGAAACACAATTGCGCATTTAATCGAGCTCAAAGGAAGAGCTGTAAATTTATTAATTACAACAATATGAATGCTTATGTTATAAGGGAAATTAAAGCAAGTAAATTCGATCACTCACACACTCAAGCTACCTAACACCCTTAACTCTAGAAACAGAAAGAAAATACTGATAAATGGAGAAATGTGAAGTTGCAGAACTGCGAAAAGATTGGGCGATCTGCTGTCTGCTGATCGCTGCTGGTCGCTCTGTCCTGCCCTGCACTGAGGATATAGTCACAAAACTGCAAGGAGACAAGGTGATCTGCTGCTCAAGACACCAGGTATGGCCTTCGCTGGTCACGGTTGAATCACACTGCTCTGCCCTACGTCCGTCTCTTGGGGTTGCCCGTCGCAGACTGCCTCTGTTCTGATGGATGCCCTGTAACTATCATGGGAAGAGAGTAGAGCTTCCTCTCTCAGCGGTTACAGGGGCAGGGCTACCTGTATATACATACTAATTTCGCTCAGTGATACACTAATGTCTGTTCATCAAGATAGTCGCTCCTGAAACAATGATGTTTTGAAATTTTGTTGCAACTGGAATGCAAACGCAAGATGGTTAGTAGTGAGCGAAGTTCACCGGGATTCCCACTGACATTCGTAGACTCCTATAATACAATGTCACGAATTCATGACATTACTCCTTGGAACTCAGCAATACTAAACCAGGTTCTTGCTGTCGCCACTCCTAGCTTGTGCGAACAGTTTCATTGTGAATCAATATCGAAGAACTGGCTTATCTACCAGACATGATTAAGAAAAGTTAGTGCAAGCTGGGAGCAGAGTAAATTAAGTAAGAATAATTTCGAAAGGTGAAACACGAATTTACATTTAATCGAGCTCAAAAGAAAAGATGTATTTTTTTTTTAATTGCAAAAAAATGAATGGTTATGTAACAAAGAAACTTAAAGAAAGTAAATTCACTCATTCACGTACTCAAGCTACCTTACACTTTTAAATCTACAAAACAGAAAGAAGTACTGGTAAATGAAGAGATGTTGAGCCACAGAACTGCGAGAAGATTGGGCGATCTGCTGTCCGCTTGTCGCTGCTGGTCACTGTCATGTCCTACGTCGAGGATGGAGTCACTGAACTGCAACAAGAGTGGGTGATCTGCTGTTTGCTGATTGCTGCTGGTCAATCTGTCCTGCCCTACATCGACGATGTAGTCACAGAACCACAAGGAGACAAGGTGATCTACTGCCCAACACAGCAGTGTGATGCAGCAGTGACCAGGCTTCGCTGGTCACTGCTGCATCACACTGCTGTGCCCTACACCCGTCTTTCGGTGTTGCCCGTTGTCGACTGCCTCTGTTATCTCGGTTGCCCTGTGGCAAAGCTTCCTTTCCCGGCAGTTACAGGGGCAGGGCGAACTGAATATACATACTAATTTCGCTCAATTATACAGTAATGTCTGTGCATAAAGATATTCACACCTGAAACAATGGTACATGTTTCGAAATTTTTTTGCAATCGGAATGCAAAAGCGAGATGGTTAGTAATGAGTGAAGTTCATTGGGATTTCCACTAGCATTCGTAGACTCCTATAATACAATGTCACGAATTTGTGACATTACCCCCCTTGGAAATGAAATTTTACTCTGGAATATTTAGTAATCCTAGCTCAAATACACATAATTCACACTGTGGTGTATGTACTGTCCTGCTGCAGAGGAAAATCTCTGTTGTCAATGAGAGGACAGTAAAAGCCTTGTATTTCCATTAATGACCGTAAGTTTGAGAGAAAAAGCTCCATGATGAAGGTGAAAAATCCTATACTCAGGTCAAACTGAGCAAATGCTCACTTCTTTTAACACAACTAATGGTTATGTTGGGTGGAGTATGTAATACACGGTGTAAGTGTGACTGTCGTAGTGTCACTGTACCTAAGTGTAAATGGTATAATACAAAGCAGGAGCGATATGCTGATAATGGGGGTGAAGAAGAGAAAGTGGCAGTGCTCAAGCGGTAACAATGAACTTCAGATCAACAAGGCAGCACTGCTACACACACCAACTGCATCTGAAAAATTATTCGAAGGTGGATCATCAAAAGTATCAGTGTGACAATTATAACTTGTATTAATTTACAATCACCTTCTCCCTAGTGGCCATCACATAAAACAAAAGATACTCCCAGGCTAAGAAATTCAGGTGCCAGCCCGAGCTTTGCACTTGCGAGGTCGCCATCAAATTTTGATAGACTATTAACCAGGAATGTACGCTAGTTCTTGGGTTGACAACCCACTCAGAATGAAATGCTAGTTGTTCCCTGGTTAAACCCTTATAATTGATATGGGTAAAGCTGAAGAATCCCTATGCAAACTCCAGCAGGTAACGTTTTTCCCCCTTCACACTGGTTGATATATACAGCCATCATGATTTAGGGTGTGGAGCAATTCCGATTGACTTGGATAGCCACATGAGTTTTTCTGCCACCCTTTGAACCCGCGACCATTTTCTGTGACAACCATAGGGTAGGTAGGGAGCCAAGGTACCCCAATGAGTCATGGCTCAGTCTCTACACAGCACTGGTGGAGTGTAGACTGATGTCTTCCTCATCCTTCTCGTCCGATTCCATTCCCCCACATGCTCTTCCTCATCCTCCTCCTCCGATTCCACTCCCCCACATGCGGGGTCAATTGCATCATCGACCCCCACAAAATTTCTGCCCTTACTGCCGGGAAAAGGGCTCAGTGACTGAGTAGGTGCATGGGAAATTATAAATAGTAAACAGGTATGCACAAGTGTGTGTGTGTGTGTGTGTGTTTGTGTGTGTGTGTGTGTGTGTGTGTGTGTGTGTGTGTGTGTGTGTGTGTGTGTGTGTGTGTGTGTGTGTGTGTGTGTGTGTGTTTTTAACCTGCCCTGTGCCAGTGCCGTTTTAAAATGTTCTTACATAATTGCGCGCTCAGTGCCAGTGCCGTTTTAAAATGTTCTTACATAATTGCGTGCTCAGTGCCAGTGCCGTTTTAAAATGGTCTTGATTTTAAAAAATCATTGTGACTGCAATTTTCAAGGCTGGTGCACAAAAATTGATGTGCTTGTAGGGCAACCGTTCCTCTATCTACCCTCAGGCGGCCTGACCCATACACCCACGTGCTCCCGCCTCACGCTCGCTCTGCCTCACTCTGCTTGTGTCAGTCATACAGCGCAGTGATGTCTCGCTGCGGTCACTCTGATGAGGAGATTCAGGACCTCCTGAGGGTTCCCTACACTGGGGAAAGTGATGTGGATGATGACGACACACAGGATAAGGACTACATCCAGCCTGAGGAGGAAAGTAATAGCGATGATGAAATTTCCTCACCTAGGAAATCCAGGTATGTGGGCTACACTAGGGCAACACGTGGTAGGAGGCCACCTGCACGTCGTCGTCTTTCACATCATGACAATGAGGAGGAAAGGGAGGAGGAAGGTAGTCCTGCAGTTGAGGGGTGGTTGGGGAGGCAAAAAATTTCACCACGTGGGGAGGAAAGTGTGAGGAGGAAGCGTGGAAGATTTGGGAAAGTTTCATTGTTGGGGGAGAGTGACTCATCTCGCCCGCATTCTCCCTTGGCTCCCCATGACCCAGCTCAGCCCAGGACTTCAGGACAAAGTCTTCCCGCCTTCCTCACACCCAGCACCTCATGTGAAACTCTTCTCCCATTCCCCATACTTCCCCATGCTTCCCCACAGGCCGAGGAACACGGTGGCGATGATGATGATGAGGAAACGATGTGGGAGTGGGAGGACAGTAGTGACTTTGTCCCCCACATTCACCCGTTCACCCACGAAAATGAGGCCGGGTGTAGTGCCCCTGAACTTCACCATACCTCCAGTAGGCTTGACTTCTTTAGGAACTACTTTCCTGTGGCATTTGTTTTGAAGATTGTGGCCCTGACCAATGCCTTTGCTGCATTTGAACATGGGGGAACAACACAGACATGACACAGCCGATTGTTTGAATCTTTTGTGACCCTGGGTGAAATATATGTGTTCCTAGCACTTGTGCTTTTGATGGGGATATTGAAAAAACATTAGCTTCCCTCGTATTGGACTGTGGATCCAGAAATGGTGACACCATTTTTTGGTAAGGTGATGGAAAGGAATCGCTTTCCGTACATGCTGAGCCGTCTTCATATTTTTGACACCCTTGACCCTGCTAACGCAAACAATATGGACGGGATGAGGAGGATATGTCTGGTTTTTTATCATCTTCGAGAGAAATTCCGTACCTCCTTCTCTCCACACCGAGACCTCGTCATAGACAAGAGTCTAGTGCTATGGAGAGGTAATATTGCTTTTCGTCAGTATATCCACAGCAAAAGACACAGGTTTGGCTTCAAAATCTTCGTGATGTGCGACTGTAAGACTGGGTATGTGCAGGACATAGTCCTGTACACAGGTGTTCAGACGGACATCACAGAAGATAGAAGTTTGGGACTCTCAGGGCTGTGGTAAAAACGATGATCTAGGAATACCTTCATCGTGGGCACGTCTTATGCCTCGATAATTGGTACACAAGCCCCCTTCTCACCAGGTACCTTCACCTGCACGAATCTGGTCTGTGCGGCACTGTAAAGAAGAACCGTTGGCACATGGTGAAGGTGGGGAGGAAGCTTCAGAAAAATAAGGTTGTAATTTACAAAGCACATAATATCCTTGCAACAGCATGGCACCACAACCGCGAAGTATACCTCCTCTCATCTGTTCATCGGCCTCTTGTACACAGCATAGACATTATAGATTACAGGGCAGAAGGGCAGCGCCACGTCTGGAAACCAGAACCTGTCTTGGAACGTGAATATGCGACAGGTGGATCAATCAGACGCCATGATTTCTAGCGTTGACTGTGCCAGGCCCACGATGAAGTGATATAAAAAATTATTCTTCCATCTCCTCAACATCACCGTCCTCAATGCTCACTATCTCCATGGACAGACCACTGGCATCCAAGAGACATTCGAGGGCTACATTTGCAAGCTGGTGCGGGAGATAGTGGGTGAATATGATGAAGATAGAAGTGCTGCTCGCCATCGTCACACCTCTCCACCTCACCTCCAGACACTTCCCCAAAATCGTCCCTCCAAGTGCAACACGTCAGAATCCCCAGTGCAGGTGTCACGTGTGTGCAGACAGCACTGTAAGGCCAAGTACTCAGAGGAAGAACTCAAGGTATATGTGTGCAGAGTGTGATGTAGGACTGTGCATATACTCATACTTCGAGGAGTACCACACTCTCGCTAACTATTGAGAAATAATACTGTGGTAATGATAAGCAAAAAAAAGATCCTCAAAAAGTGTTGCAAATATGAAAAAAAGACGCTCAGGCAGTGTTATTATAAGTACTGCATACAGTGATGACATGTAAATATTTTCTCGTAAGTGTAAGGACTGAACGTTGTGGAGCAAAGTTTTACGTATGTTCTCATAAGTGTTAGATGATATATTCACAGTGAGAGGATCAAAAATACTCTGGTAATGTCTGTGTATACTGAAGGCATGTTGTAAATAATTTACTGTAAGTGAAAGGGCTGTACATTGTGAAATCACATCACGCATATTTTCTCATAACTGCAAGACAATGCATTCACAGTTATATGTATAGTGTTGCATGAGTAAGTGATTTTTTCCACAATAAACACGATTTTTTATGAAATAAGATTTTTTTTTTTTTTGTGGGTGAGAAGTGGACAGAAAAGTGTTAAGACCATTCCTATACCTTCCCTGAGTCACATTGGCGAGAATACCTGAGTTTACCTTGCATAGAAAACGGGTTTCTCTCACCGTCGCTGGTGATTCCCCGCCCACTCACACCTGCGGGCGGCCTGAGAGACTATGAAAAACGCACTTCAAGCCTCTGGTGAGTTTTTTTATGGTCATATTCGTTTTTTTCACATCAAAATCTATCATTTTTTAGCCAAAAAAAAAAATTTAAAATTCACCAGCACGGGGGTGACAGGGCTGGGGGTGGCCGGCACGCGGCGGGTTAAAATGAAAATTAATGTAAGATATAAGTTATATCTCGTAAATGTTAAGAAATATTAAGTGTTTTATAATAAGGTTTAAAGGTACATTGCAATAAGTGTTACTGTTTATGGTTATTCGTGAAACAATGATTGGAAATACCCTGAGTATCTCTACCTGCTACATGAAAGAAAACCAGGAGCGCATGGGTGAGAAAGAAAATGACCTGGTTGGCTCTAACTACACTTTTTCCCCCATTAATCAGAATATAATGGTGAATATGTGAGAATTAGCTTATTTGTGATGTGAAGTACAAAAAATTTAAGCTGTTTATAACATTAGTAATAATTTCACGATGCCCCTGATTAGTGCAAATGAGTCATAATTTATGTACAAGTAATTACCTCATACTCAACCATACTGCGTGAAACAGCCAGAACATTTACTTCTCAAAGTGCAATTCCCTGTAGTAAAGGGGAATCATTATAAATGATGCAAGAATTGAGTACAGAAAACCAAAGAGCTACTCTTTTCCCACACACCTATGTGGCATAGCGGTGATATGAAACAGACAAAAACCCCTATGGGGAGCCACATCAACAGAGTGATGACTCCTCCTTACGACAGTGTAAGGAAAACTCGAAGATTGAGTGTAAAATTTTGGGTTTCCCGAAGGAAGGCAGGACAGTGTTACAGTCACCACTCCAGTTAGTGCTGCCAGCGAGTCCAAGGTCACTGGCAGTGGGGCGTGCTCGGATAAGCCTGCCAAAATAATGAAAACCAGTTATCTGTAACTTATCCTTACTCATCGTCGAGACCACCACGTGGGGATACTTTCATTAGAATGAAAAAGAGTTGGTGAGTCTTATGTATCTTTATTTTTTGCTTTAGCTATTATAGTTTGGCAGATATTAAGGTCTGAAGTAAGGGTATTTCTTCCAAAATCATGGAAATCACCTGTAGGGAGGAGTGGGGCAAGTCGGAAAACCCCCGCCTTGTAGGGGTCAACACCCAGAGTGGGTGTGAACATTCATATGGATAAACTAGCCTTAGCAATAGCACCACAAGGTAATTCAAACACGGCCTCTGAATGCCTCTGCAAGGCTCTCGAACTTCCCCCTTAACCTACAGTACATATGTATATTAGGGTTATAACTGTTTTACAATCTTCCCAGTGGGCAAATGTCACATTGTTCACGTGGAAAAGATGTGGACTGGAGATGTCTAAAAGATGTGGATATCTGATCTTTTTTGATAGTTTGTTTCACGAGAATTTAAGCACGTGTAATAGACGTCTTGAAATTCACGAGTAATACACAGTAATATCTGGTGGAATAAATCACATGCATGCAAATTAGAAAGGCTCTCTAGAAGCCAAATGGATACAAAAAAATATACATTCACTCCCTAACCCCAACAAGTTCTTCCTATGCTGAATAAATGTAATAATTTAGCCAGTATAAATTGTCAAATTCATCAATCATCAAAGCATTGTTAGCTTATAAGTCGATAAACTCATACAGACTATAATAAGTTCAGCTTGGGAAGAACTTGTGGGATCTAGGGATTGAATGTAAATTATATTTATCCATTTGATTTCTAGAGAGCCTTCCTAATTTAAGTCGTATAAACTTATCTAATGATAGATAAAATAAAGTCAAGATGCATCATAATCATCAAGGGGTTAATTTTCAATAATGTGCAAACTATATAAATGTCCTGTAAGATTCATATACTGCATACAGTACTGTAACTACATCAGTATACTTAAGGTATAGTTAATGGTGAACGGAATCCATGAAACTTGTTGTGACTATAAGGTGCAATACATCAATAGTTTGCACAAGATTGGACACTAATGAGTATAGGTATGTTTTACATTATTACACAGAGTAGTTGTTTAATTTATATAATGTGTATTACAGAAAAATCATTTACACTGCTATCTTAGAGAGTTGATGAGGTGAAAAGCTTTGGATTCCACCTTCTGCAGAAGAGCTCAATGTGATAAAAAGTAATTAATTAGAGATTATTAATTGAGGTAACTCATTAGGGAAAAAGTAAAATGCCATAGGGGAACTTAACAGTATACTAAAGGTTAACAGGGGATCAGATAGGACAGTAACGATAGTAGACAACCAACAACCATCAGCACATTCAGCAGCGTGTTCGTTCCAGTAGCCAGATCCATTGCTCCTCTTAGAGTACAAAAGAAAATATGAAGTTTACAAACAATTAATCAGAAACCCTGGGAGCACTGTGAAAAACAAAACCCTGCTTAGGTGCTACCACCAAGAATAATAATGTACAGTGTAGGTTCTGTGTGACAAATGGAGAAGCTGTCCACCATCCTCTTAAGGACAGTGCTGGCTGCGTGGTATGTGCGGTTCTATACGGTTCTAGTCATGTAGGAGAATAACAGTGTTAGATTATCTGAAGGAATAAAACATAGATGTTAGTTTCAAGACAACAATTAGTACAGTAAATTAGGGAATTTTTATTGTTTAGTTCATAGTACTATGGGCTCACACAGTACTCGAGTTCACAGTACGCGAATCGCATAGTATGCGAGTGCCCAAAATAATAACCAAAAAACCTTCACTGTGCGAGGTAGAGACAAGGAGTGGCCCAAAACCACTATTTTCCCTGACTAAGCGACCCCCCTCCCCGCACAACAGGCCCATTGCGACTTCCGAGGCTCTTGGGGAAGGTGCTCAAGAGGAGTCTACAGTAAGATCTCACCAATAACGACTTCGACAATAATGTTTTCGGCAATAACGGTAAGTTAGAACAGAAACCCAGTTTCTTTAATCTAAGTCTACTAATACCAAGTCGGTTCACTTCCCTCTAAAACGGCTCCAAGCTCGCGCAAGGGGCGGAGCATCGGAGTGACGTCGACTGGCACTGGCACAAAACACCAGCTCAGTTGACTCCTGACCATGATGGAGGATGGATGTTTGCTCCACTACTCAGACCATAACATATTTTTTGGTTCGGTGAAGTGAGGGAAGGGACTGAAATGTGTGATGGAAGGTGTAGGGGTGCGAAGGAAGCACTTTTTACCCTGCTTCATTTTCCCTTGTTATAAATGTTTCATTTGAATCTGCGGTTTTATACATTTTCTGTTACTTGAGCCAACTGACGTCACACACAAGCCACGCCTCCCTGCGCCCTGATGGAAAGTGAACCGACTTGGTATTAGTAGACTTAGTCTTTAATAATGTTTGGATTCGATGAATGACAGTTATTTCGCGAATGCCAAGTTGTTATACAGCAAATACGTCCATAACAAGATAAGGAATGAAGCAGACAAACAAGAAGAGATGAAGGAAATTGCCAAAAATGTGAGCAGTAGCGAGGAGATGGAGGATCCTCCCCTCACCACCTCCCCTGACTCGCCCGCCACCGTCCCCTCCACCTCCACTGCCGACCCCCCGACTCACCAACTGCCTCCAACTCCACAGTCCCACCTGATTCACCTGGCAAACCTGCAACCCCCACCATAATGACTTGCTGCATTCTGGAAGATACATAACATTCAAAAAGCCATAAATTTCTTCATCAAAGCCTGGAATAATACAACACTGGCAACTGTTAAACACACGCAGTGTGTGTGTTGGGGGAGGGATGCAGCGGGCACTCTAAATGTGCTGCCATGCCACAGAACCCCTGTTATTTATGTCCATCAGGCATGTTGTCTACTGTTGTTAAGGTGACTGACCACATTTTTGTTATTGTAGCTATATCTGCAGTATAAGTCTAAAAATTTTTCCCTTTATTATGTCTCTAAGGGTCAAAAAATGTCAAGGTATGAGGGGGTACCGCCCATATGTAATTTTTCTCATAAGATTATGTGTTCACAGTGCACAATTTCAAAGTGCACGAGGACAAGGACTGCCCATCCACTCTTGTACTGTGCAAGCCCATTGTATTTTATTTATTTATTTTTTTCAGTATTCGTAAGAAGTATTAACCCTTTTTTGCATGACTTAGGGAACAATTTCCACTGCAAACAAATCCTAAGGCCTGTAATTGGGTGAAGTCAAATTCGAAATAATATCCTTAAACTGGTACTATATATATATATATATATATATATATATATATATATATATATATATATATATATATATATATAAAAACAGGGAAGTCAGCATGGAAGTGAAAAAGTTACTACATGACAGTATTGTGATACCAACTCTAACGTATGGATGTGAAGCTTGGATGTTGTTGGAAGGATACAAGTCAAGAGTGAGAGCAGTGGAAATGAGTTATTTAAGAGGAGCCTGTGGAGTCACATGGAGAGACAGGCTGACTAATGAGGATATAAAGGAGCGTTGTGGTGTGGATGTGGATGTGATAGGAAGCGTCATGAGGAACACACTGAGGTGGTTTGGCCATGTGGAGAGGATGGAGGGTGAAAGACTGACGAAGAGAGTGTATGTGAGTGAGGTGGAGGGGGGAAGAGGGAGGGGGAGGCCGAGGATGAGGTGGAGGGATGAGGTTCAGAGGTATATGAGAGAGGGGGATGTGAGTTGGGAGCGGGGCAGTGAAATGGCGGGGGACAGGGCGACTTGGAGGCGATTTGTTTGTGGCTACCCCAAACGGGATTGAGGAGTCTGACAATATATATATATATATATATATATATATATATCTATCTATCTATCTATCTATATATATATGTATATACACACAAATTAAATTTTTTCTCTGGAGGGAGGATTTACCCATATTTTGATATTAATTGACAATACTTTCAACCACATATGATCACATACCCAAACCTGTCCTAACTCCCATTAAGGGGTTGAAGTCATATACCGGTACGAGTTGAGAACTGTAAAATCGAACAAATTATTTACCTTTTAGTATTAACCTAACCTAATCTATACTAACATAACCTAACCTGGCCTAATCCCTGTGTGTGGTTGAAGTCATATATTAAAAAAAAAAAAAAAAAAAAAAAAAAAGGAAATAAAACTGAATGAAGTGATTTTTAACCCGTTAACTGTGGCATTAGGTTTCATGGTCAATCCCCCCATGGACAAAAAAGTTAGATTTTTTTTCTCAAAAATCATTTTTGCTCTTATAAATGAAAGAGTGCATGGAAACGAATAAGAAACCAAATATGAGTTCATTATTTACCTTAGTTTGGCTGTGGTACGTTAATTATTTGCGTGCATTAAAAAAAAAAAATAAGAGCTTGAGCATATGATGTACGTATCAGCTATCGGGTTAATTTAACTTACCTAACCTACCAAATCACACCTAATCCAACAAAGTTTAACCCCCAACCTAACCTACATTAACTGCAAAAGCATCTTACCTAACCTAACCCGGCCTAATCCCTGTATGTGGTTGAAGATATATATATATAAAAAAAAAATCGAACAAAGTGCTTTTTAATCTAACATAACCTACCAAATCAGACCTAATCCAACCAAATTTAATCTTCAACGTAACTCACATTAACTGTGAAAACTCACAAATTTGAGGGCTGGGACGGGCTAACGTCGCCCTCCCCAAGCCATGACTATACAGTGAGTTGATACTGCACGAACAAAAACACCTAAAGGACATATTTGCGAGAAAAACGTCATACATGAAACCCCCCCTAAGTTGAGGAGTAAATATCATTGGAAAGGCTGGAATTCCCCTAGGGTGTGACTAAACGAAATGTAATACTACCTAAATTAGCACTATACAGGTACCTGACAGAATTAATGCCTAGCCTATAGGCTAGCCTAGCCCCTATACATCATGCAGATAGGCTAGGCTATTTAAACCGAGCCTGTGTGGTTGAATAGCTTATTTAAGGCAAATTTCTTCAACACACTAGTCTTTATACCTAAAGCTTATATATGATTAACTTTTGATATTGAAAAGTGATAGAGTACTTCAAAAATCTTACTTTCCCTCAAAGCTTGTGCCTTTGTACGTATGGTCAATGCAGGATTTGAATGTTTGTGCAAGGTTACCATTGCAAATACTCAAACTTCGCTATAGGTAGCAAGATGGAATGGCAAAATAGCTAGAATAATGCCACCGATATTAAAATATCATTTAAAATGGCTCAAATAACTATAACATTTATAGAATGTCATTAGATGTAAAAAGTAAATATTTATACATGATCAAAGTCAATTCCTCTATATCTAGCGAGAAAGGATGGCTAGATTGTACGAGCATGGCAACACTGTGTTTGAGGCGTGTTGTTTACGTCGATATTGGTGATCTAGTATTATTTCGCATTCGTTAAAAATAATAATAATAATAAAGAAATTTTTTAATAAGCACATAAAAAGTATTACTTTGAATATCATGAATATCTACTGTACCATCATTTATATCGCTTAATTAAGAGAGATGATCATTTTAGGTAACGAATTATCCACAACCACTTCAGTCTCTCTCTCTCTCTCTCTCTCTCTCTCTCAAATACGGAATTCATGAAGAAGGTTTGGGGAGGCCTTTGTTCAGGACACTAAATGGCTACTGATGATATATATATAGATAGATAGATAGATAGATAGATAGATAGATAGATTGATAGATAGATAGCAGCAGCAGCAGCATAGCCTGCCCACCTCCATTTCGGTTCTTTTTTAACATCTATAATATCTTTTACTAATTTAGTCTGCTCTCTCACCAAAGATGAAGAGGGCACGGTGGCTCAGAGGTAAAGCGTCCGACTCGCAATCGCGACGTTGCGAGTTCGAGCCTCTCATGGGTAACCGTTGCCGAGAGTGGTAGCGCGCTCCTGTAACTTAGTGGGGCTATATGGCAATAGTTGCCTAGCTCGGGGATGACGATCAAATCACCAAAGATGATGTTTTTCTGTCCCTCAAAGATATTCCCAAGGAGCAATATAAACGATAATGTTGGGAATATCCTTATATATATATATATATATATATATATATATATATATATATATATATATATATATATATATATATATATATATATATATATATATATATATATATATATATATATATATATATATATACTGCCCCCGAGAAATAGGTAATGAAGCCATTGCCCAGAGTCGGACACATAATATATATATATATATATATATATATATATATATATATATATATATATATATATATATATATATATGTGTGTGTGTGTGTGTGTGTGTGTGTGTGTGTGTGTGTGTGTGTGTCTTAATTTCCAATCAACAAATATTATAAAGTGCTAATAGGCGGCTACATAATTACTTTCATATACTGTATACCAAAAAAGGCATAAACTCAAGTCACTGCTCTATACAGAATCACAATCGGAACTAATCTATTTCATGTGAATTCTACCACCACATATACATCTCATACTATTCTGAGAGAATTCACATGAATTCTTCAACCAGTTTTACACGAGATCTTCTCATCTAAGTTTCCACGTGGAAATGATGTAGAAATCTGGTGAATACTGGTGTACACGAGATTTCACCAAATATCCATGACTAAAAGATGTGGAATTCACGAGCTGTACCCACTGTGTTATGTTCCTGCACCTCAAGTCGATGAAATTTTGCTTAAAAACTAAGAAAAGACCTTGTATTCCTCTCGGTTTTAAGAAAAGGTCACCCCGAAATAAAATAAAAAAAATTACTTTTGCAAGTGTATATTTACATGTATAATATTAATAAAAAAAAAGTGCTTATACAAAAGCATTAATACTTAAAATCACTGTTTATTACCTAGAAAAAATCTAAGTTGCAGTTTGACTTTGTTTCTGCAGGCAGCATAAAGTTCCTGCATCACTTTGATTGCACGTTCTGCACACTGATTACTTCTTGGTATCTTAAGTAAAGATGATTCTTGCTTCCAGTGATTCTGCAATGAGTTTAGTGTTTTTTTTTTTTTTGGAAGGTTTCAATATTTCTGACAAGTTCTTGATGTCATTTTCATTGTACATCTGATTAGTAAACCAGTACTCTGCCCATTTGATCGAAATTATCTGCATATCTTCTCCAAAGTCTTCCTTGTTGTAGGTATAAGAATGAATGTAAGAACAGCGAGAATTGCTCTTGAATTCCACCTTCCATTACTGATATTTGGAGTTTTGTGAAAGTTAATAAAAGGAAAATCCACTTTTTCTTCAAAAATTCTAAACACTTAAATGGTAAAAAAACTTCATGTCATTCCTTCATCCTTACTTAACGAGGATCTCTTCTGTTCCATTAACAAACTGTGATTTTAGTTTTCCATAATTCTTTATTAGTTGAGACACAAATGGATATTGGATGTCTGGAGAATTGGTGTTAGCGCTAAGTTCTTTGTCTATCACAAAACAGGGAATCCTGTCCAGAATGTGATGCTGACAACAGATAAATTGTGGTCTATTGAAACTCTTATCCAAGAACATTTGTTGTAATCTGACGACAACTCCACTCTTTTTCCCAGTGTTAACGCTAGTTGTATCAGCAATTATCATTTTTATTGCATGCCATACGTTGTATTCATCAATAACTTTTGCAGTTCCTTCAGCAATAGTGTCAGCCTTACCACCTTCCAAATGCAATGCATCCAATTTTATTACAGTTCTTTCATTTTTACGTAGTACTACCAGGTACTCATTTTCATCAATCCGATTTCCATCGAAATGTAAAGACCGTGTTTCCAACTGTAACTTTTCAATCAATTTTTCCTTCAATGTAGCAGTCTCTTTGTATATTGCCTTGGAAATTGTTGCTTGACTTGGAGCTGGAATGTCAATACCATCATGTGACAATTGTTTGCATACTTTAGCAGCTTTATTTGTTGATACTCCAGAGGATGTCACCAAGTTAGTCGCAACTTTAATTTTGTTGTGTTTTCTGGGTGGTGGATGATTAGTCTCATCTTCATCCTTAAATCTGCTGTAATCAGATTCAGTGAAACTACCACTGGATGAAAGATCATAAGATGTTGATGGTATTCTATGCTCAGGCAGTTTTCATCTTTTTGAAGGGTGAATGGTTTCCTTACTTGCAACTTGACCTGTTGAGTACCCCACTCCTTTGCTTTGCACTTGTAGGTGGTAGAGTTGTTTATTTTCAGTGGATAACCAATGACCATATACCTTTGTGGTATCAAAAAGTTTATTTAGGGCATGATATTTTCCCCTCTTGACACCTTCATTGTAAGATTTTAGCACCTTGTCAAACTTTGCTTGTATTGCCTGATCTGGCACATATGGAAAGTTTAATTTATTTTCCCATAATTTTGTAACTTCTTTGGAAATTTCGACTATTCGATTTTTTCTTAATTTGATTTTTGCTCAAAGAAACTGGTAACATCCAACAACTTGCATTTGGTTTGGCATTCTGCATTTTTCGTCTAATGAATAGTCTTTTAAAGGCATAAGTCCTCTTCTTCTATGTGACTGCTTGAACCGCACCAAATTATTGGTCCAGACATCCTTGTTCTTCTGTATGATAGTATCACTTCTTTTGTGTGACATCATGCATACATGAAAAACAAAAATATTAATAATATAGCAGTAACACACTAATTATTTTGCTGTTCACCTGGAAACTGCAAAGATAACTGTTAGATGCTTAAAACTGCGTCCCGTTTTACAATATTTAGATTAATCTACAATGTTCTAAACAGTGTTAAAGCATACAAGAACATTACAAACTGTTCTAGAAAGTTCTAAACAGTTCTAAAGTCTTCTGTGCATGTCTATAAAGTTATAAAAAATCTATATAAAGATTAAGAAAGTGATAAAACTTGCATGTGGTAACGTTTAATATATGGTAATCCATTTTTTTTTTTCTTAGGGTAAATTTTTTTTTTTTAACTGAGAGGAATAAGGGCTTTTTTCTTAGTTTTTAAACAAAAGTTCACCAGTTTATGATACAGGCTACCATTTATTTGAAAAAAAAAAAAATCAAAAAGTTATAAGTCTGATGTATATACAGATCCGGGATGAAACGTGTCCTACAAAACCACTGTACAAATTCCCATTCGGGTTAATCATTGGCCAACAGGCGAGACATCATTTAATTTCCTGGGGATGAGCAAGCCCCATATCCATGGCTTCCCGTATAAACAGATTAGCAGCCATCGTGCTAACTCAGATTGAGATGGAGTGACTAAAGAAAAATACTGAAATGTGGGGGTCACAGGTCAAGAAAAAAGTACTGAAAAATAAGTCAATGTACGAACTGTGCTGTTTCACATTTGAATGTGAATAATTAAGAATTGAGAATATAGGCACAGGCTGGTGGTGGCAAGTATCTACTGTAGTTAACTAGTAAGCAAGAAGAAAGCATCCACAGCTAGCTAGCAAAAGACTCACAATAATTAAGATGGCAGAAACAATAACCTGCTCAACAGTAACCGCAAGCGAGCTACTGCCTATAAACTTTAATGATTATAACTGATAAGTAGATAGGAGTGTGAATTTGTTAATATTTCGTTAATAACTTATCTTTAAGGCTAGCAGTTAATATCCTGGAGAGAGGGTGCCACTTTGTCAAAAGGGAAGGGGGTACAAACAATTTTTTTGACTAACGAAATGAAAATCTTAAGTATTACTTTATTCTGGCTTATGTCGCAAATACTCTTACTACGAGAAATTTATAAACTTTCCCTTCAAACAGTATTCAGTAAGGAATAATCACTCACTGGTAATAAATTAGTAAGTGCTGTCGGCCTCTAGCGAAAGGACCTGCCTCTGACAATTAATAATTCACCTTGGAACCTAGTAATAATAAACCAGGCTATTGTTTTCGCCACTCCTAGCTTGCGCGAAGTTTTATGATGAATTAATGTCAAGGAACTGGATTAGCTACCAGACATGATTAAGAAAAGTTAGCGTAAGCTGGGAGCAGAGTAAATTAAATAAGAACATTTTCGAAAAATGAAACACGCATTTTCATTTAATCGAGCTCAAAAGAAAAGTTGTAAGTTTTTTTATTGCAACAAAATGAATGGGTATATTTCAAAGAAACTAAATTCGCTTACTTACGCACTCAAGCTACCTAACACTCTTAAATCTACAACACAGAAATAAATACTGGTAAATTAAGAGGTGCTGAGCCACAGAATTGCGAGACGATTGGGCCATCTAACGTCTGTTGATCGCCGCTTGTCACTCTGTCATCCCCTATGTCGAGGATAAATCACAAAACTACGACAAGACTGGGTGATCTACTATCTGTTGATCGCTGCTGGTCGCTCTGTCTTGCCCTACATCGAGGATGTAGTCACAGAAATGCAAGGAGACTAGGTGATCTGCTGCTCAAGACACTATATTCCGTTTTTTTTATTGAGGCGGAGATGCACTTGACATGCTGGTGATGATTGGCTGAAAGCAACATATATCTGGGGGCGAAATTTGAGCTAGTAAATAAGAGTCGATTCACATTACCTGATATTTTATTTGAAACACAACGATGCTATTCGGACATGTTGCATTCCGCCGATCATCACCAACCTGTCAAGTGCATTTCGCCTCGATTAAAAACACTGAGTATAGGTATAGCCTTCGCTGGTCACTGCTCCATCACACAGCTCCGCCTTATGTCCGTTTCTCGGTGTTGCCCCGTCACTGACTGCCTCTGTTCCAGTCACATGTTGCCACACTTTTAGATGGGAATTATCGTACAGGCTCTTAAAAAATATCGTTTTTTCTTTGGAATTATCGTACACTATTAAATTAATTTTTATAGTTTAATAATCTTATGCATTTTAATATTGTCGCCTATACCCTGGTGTATTTACTGAAAACTTACCCATTACAATTATCTTCAGTACCACAATTTTGTAAGGTACTGATATTTACTCTGGTGTATATTTAGCACATTCTGTATCAGAGTTAGGGCATGCCATGAAAATCTCATAATAATAATATAATTCATCATCCAATCCTACGTTGCCCAGTGAGGAGTGTACGAGCCCTGGGCTAGGCAAGTTGGTCCTGACATTTAAGATGAGAGTGACCAGCCTCACTCATCCTTGAGTGGCATTATGTGAGCAATAAACCCCAACCACCCCTTGGATATAAACCTTCACCGGCTCAATCCGATTGGACCGCCGTAATTACCCACTAAACCACCAGGCGCCGAAAATTGGTTATGTGGTTACCATCCAGTGTGGTAAATGATTTCCTGGTGTACAGGAAACCATTTGGCTTCTTACACAGTGTAGAGTCACCCACAGGCAGAAAGAAGAGGAAAGAATGAAGGAAAGAAAGAAGACGGAGTGTAAAATCACCCGTAGGCAGAAGGACAAGGAAAGAATGAAGTAAAGACAGAAGAGGATGGAAGAAAAGATGGATGAAGGAGAGGAAAGGGCAGACACCCGAGA
Source organism: Coenobita brevimanus (assembly GCF_032717465.1). NCBI lineage: Eukaryota > Metazoa > Arthropoda > Malacostraca > Decapoda > Coenobitidae > Coenobita > Coenobita brevimanus. The sequence goes on from NC_137041.1 coordinate 22,993,454, forward strand.
GCAACACTACATCGAGTGAGTGGATGGTGAGTACTCCCACCTACCACAAATAATATTATAATAATATAATCATATTGTTCATTACAAAAATAATGTTGTAAGAAATACTCTTTGTGCAACTCTAGAGAATTAATCTGACTAGCAGTAGAATGCGGTCCATCGAACTTTAATAGAGAACTCTTAGAAACGTGCTTCCTCTTGCAGATGATAACAAGACCATAAAAGAAGTATTTTCAGAGATCACCATTACATTACCTCTTACGATCACTCATCTGTCAAACTGTGGAACAACTGTGAATGATTAGCAATGCATGCCACAAAATTTACTGCTGATGAAATTTCAACACAAAATTACCGTACAAACTGTACGATAATAGAAAATGGTACTTACATCGTACCAGAGGCAATATTACGATAATTATGGTACATATGGCAACACTGCGAGTCTGTTCTCTCGGTTGCCCTGTGGTTATCGTGTGAAGAGGGCGAAGCTTCCTCTCCCGGCAGATATAGGGTTGGAGAGAATGGTATAAACGTACATATTTTGCTCAGTGATTCACTAACATCTGTGCATGAAGACCATCACTCCTGGTACGGTGATAAATGTTAGGAAAACTTGTTCCAGTCGGAGTGCAAATGTTGGACAGTAATGACTGAGTGAAGTTCACTTAGATTTCCACCAGTGTTCATATACTCCCATAAAATATATATTGTCGCAAATTCATGACAGAAGGGATGCAAGCAGACAGTTCAGAGGAGCAGTGGCCACTGAAGTATCGATGCAAATGTGATGCAACAATGAGTAGAAGAGACAGAGGTTGATGGGAGCCAGTATGAAGAATGTTACTGAGACAAAAAGCCTTTGACTCCACCTTGCTGAGAAGGGCTGTATATGGGGAGCCTCTGAACACGTGAGTGTTTGAGTGTTGTACTCTGCACAGGGATGAATAAAACCCCTCTATAAAGTGTATGGGTTAAAAAGGCACGAAGTCCGCTTAGTACATCAAATCTTTTAAAAGATAAGTGATATGATGTTATCAAGAAATATCTTGAGAGAATAAGACCCCAAGTATGTTCAGAGATGATGCAAAAATGAGTTGGATAATTAAAAAAAAACTGGAGGATATTCCTGAGGAAGATTTTGATGAGTCGAAAGATGTAGGAAGTAAGTTTTTTTATACATTAACCCCTTAACTGTGGGTGTCATTCCAGAATGATATTGCAAAAACTGGACCAAACCGCGGGTGTCATTCTGGAATGTTTGTGGATATTTTGAATTCCGCACGTTTTTTCCACGCACCAATTGTTTCAAGGGAGAGTAGCTATTAAGTTCTTTCACTCCAGCCGACCCCCATCTCCCTCCTCCCAACCCCCGGGCCCCCACCTCCAATCCCCCAGGCTTCCCCCCCACCCCTGCACAAACACACATCAGTATCTGTCCAGCTTTGTGAGTGACAATGGCGCTGATGTGGCAGTGAAGTGCAGGCAATTACAGTGCCATTTACCTGCCTCAGTGAACACAAAGTGGGTGTTTATCGTATGTGCAGTGTTCATATATGTTTATAGTATTATTATCAGAGTGTGGTTGGCATTTGGTAATGGTGTGTGGGGCGAAAAATAGTGATTTTAGATCGCTCACTTCTAATGGCACTGCCCATCCAGTGATAGTCAACGAAATCATGAAACCTACATCATTGCAAAGCTGAAGGTTAGTACTTTCTAATGGTACCTTATTTTTCGCTCTAGCTTTATTCTGTGCAGAATTATAAAGGTTTAAAGTTTGTTTACATTTTGTCTGGAACCCCCGCGGGGGGGGGGGGCAGTCAGGTCAAAACAATGCCCGCGGTTAAAGGGTTAATAACAGCAAAATTATTTTTACCCTAATGAGAGTTTAAGCTAACTTGGGTAAGGTTACAAGAGGTTTGGTTAGGTTAGGGCAGATCTCATTAGCTTGGATTGGGTTAGGCTAGATTTGACATTGTTAGGCTTGGCTGTGTTATGTTTGGTTAGGTTAGGTTAGGTTAGTGTAGGTTAGGTTAGTGTAGGTTAGCTTAGCTTAGCCTAGCCTAGCTTAGCTTATCCTAGGTTGGGGAAGATTTGGATATGGTAGGGCAGATCAGGGCTGATTATGTTAGGAAAGGTTTAATTAGGTTAGGTTCGGGTGTTTCTCTCTGCTTATCAATTGGTGTTAAGCTGTTGAGAGGGAGGTCGGGAAGTGTGGCATGGAGCATGAAAACAACACGGCCAAAATGAACTTATGAGACGGCTTTTAGAAATACCAGTAATCTCTCTCTCTCTCTCTACAGTATATATATATTCGTTTTTTATCTTTAGTCTCCTGTTAATTGGCCTATTTAATTCTGCTTTTTCTGTTTCATCATTATATGTTTTCCCTTTTATCTCGTTTTTTCTTTTCATGAGCAAGAGGTTCATTTTTAACCCATCGTGTCCCGTCGACATATATATACGTCCACACGTTAAATCTCTTGTACTTATGTACAGAGTTTGTAAGTTCTTCACTGATGAGCAGATTTCCACAATATACAAAAGTTATGTGCGGTCTCAGATCGAATACTGTTCATCATTGTGGAGTGGATGTGGAGCGGTTGCATTGAGGCAATTGGACAAAATTCAAAATAAAGCCATTAGATTAATCAATAATCCTGCCATCACGCAAGACCTTCCTCCATGATCAGTATGTAGAGATGTTGCTTCTTTAGCATTATTTTATAGATATTTTTACTGTAAGTGTTCAGATGAACTGGCTTCAATTGTTCCTCCCCTTCACATTTTCTCCCGAAATATTCTTGCAGCTGGGAGAGCCCATGAATTCACACTCTTTCCCCCGCAATGCAAGAACCTTTGCTTATCAAAATTCATTTATCCCCAGAACTACTACTCTCTGGAATTCGCTTACTGGGAGTTGTTTCCCACAAACATTTGATCCACTTCAGTTCAAGTCCAGTTGTTATGGGTATTTTATGAATGGAGGATGTCTTTAGGCACATGGACTTATTTTTTTTCCCCTTTATTTTTCCTTGCTCCATTCATTATCTATTTAACCCCTTAACCGCGGGGCGTCACTTTTGTGATGCTTGGGAGCAAGGGATCATACCGCAGGGTGTCACTTTTGTGATTCTGTGTTATTTTGAATTCACCTGGGCTTCCAAGTGGGGTCTTGTATCATCTATCAGTACTGCCAATGTCCAACACTAGTCAGCACTCCTAATCTCATCTGTACTCCCATCCATTGTTGACAATTTAGCCATTTCTCCCCGTTCTTGACTCCCCTCCCTACCCCCCCCTCCATTACCCTATCGTCTCGCCTGCCCGGCCGTGCTACGCTAAGTAAATCTTCCCTGGAATTTTTCACTGATTTCATCCATTGAAATAAGCCCTATGCCCTATTCTTATACCAAATAATATATACAAGAAAGAAATAAGGTAAGTGAGAGTGCCATACACCTGGAATTGGCTAATTATCACCTGACAACACCTCACGTGCACTCGTTCGCTAATTTTCGCTGTTTATTTCCCCTTGAAATATGCCGTATAATCTATTTTCGTAATAAATATACATATAAGGAGGGAAGGGAGAAGCCTAAGTGATATTTACATTCACCTGGAACTACCTAATTTATAATGTATTGTCTAGATTTCCTGCCAATCATTTCTCTGCTATAAATTAGCTGTGTCAAGAGGCTAACGTTGCCAGGAATGAATTTCCCTAGGTAGGCCACCATCCCGGCCCACCCTTATCAGTTCACTCTCATCTTCCAATGTGGAGGTACGTCTGTTCGCTCTTGCTAGCTTCAGGGACTTTTCACCCCAATGCAAAGGGCCCTGTGACCTTTACCCCCTACTAAACCTCGTGTGGAAAGAGGTAAAGGGCTGACAATTGATAAAAGAGTGACTACGATCTTTCTATTGAGTAAAACAGTGCAAGTGGAATTGTAAATAATGTGTAAACAGCAAGTGAAAGTAATGAATGTAAATATACGTGAACAGTGGAAAATAGTTTTATAAGTTATTTCAAGTGACAGTGCATAATAGTGTAAATAAAATAGAAATGTAAATAACGTAAATAAAATAGAGAACGTAAATAGAAATGTAAATGAATAGTATTATAAGAATACGAGTATATACCCTAGGAGTAATGAAAGTGAAAGTTTCACTCTAGCATATCTGAATACTATGAGTTATGAGAGTGAAGGTGAAAGTGACATTCACTCTCAATGCTAGTATACAGGACGAGAAAGTGAATGCTACGTATTTTACTGAAAGAAATTGAATCCCTACAGTGACAATAAACTAATACTACTGAAAGAAACTTATGGATACAGACTGTAGATATATATGTGTTATATAGTAATAGAAATATAAAGTGTGAGAGGTTTTATGAATAATAAATGACAGAGTACTAAGAGCGAACTAGCACAAGCGCAACGGTCAGACACGCTCGTAATTTTCATTGCTTTCACAGTTTATTTTTTTTTGGAGTATGGATCCCAAACTACTTGGAAATCATAGAGTAGTGTTTATAGTGTTAATATCTGGCTGTGGTAATCATATTACGGGTTGTTGGGAACTGTAAAGTGGAGGCTTCGTTACCCAACTTCAGAGGTCTCCACAAGTCCTACGGTAACAGACGAAGGCTCAAGGAACATTCCAGGAGAAAGCTGAAGGTATGTGCCATAAGCATATTTAATTTTAATATTCTAGGACTAATAACTGATTTTTAGTAAATATTTTTTGAGAGTCTGTTGGAGCCCGAATAACCCCGCGGCATACGCAAAACATTGGTAAACATGCCCGTGGTGTAGGGGTTAATATATATATATATATATATATATATATATATATATATATATATATATATATATAAACGTGCATCAATTGCAAGGTCACTGTTTTGCACAATTTTCAATTTTCGTGCGTGGTTTTTGGTACGTATACACAGGACACCTTTCTCTACAAGATGCCAGGCAGGGACAATGCCTTACCCCGCATGACCTCCCCTCCCCCTGAACGCCATTGTCTCGACAATTCACCTGTTACCAGTGACCTGGCCAGTAAAGTCATGTTGTGCCACGGTATGAAATTCAGGGCCAGAGTGATTCCCCAATCAATGACAATGTGGAGGACAAAGTTTACATAGCATTAGAACAGCGTTTCTTAACCTTTTCCGACCTGTGGCAGTAAGGCCACACAGTCCAGCACCCCCTTACATCTGGTTAATCGGACTACAGTTGCTACACTGCTACAGTTACTACACTACTACAAGGATAAAGTAAAGCAACGTACTCCTTGACAATTCGTTTTATACATTCTCCCAAAATAAGATATCAACGATGTCAATACTAAGCAAAACCAATATATGTTGCATTTTCCAGCACCCCCTAAAAATGACTTCAGCATCCCCTGGGGTGCTAGCACCCTAGGTTAAGAAACGCTGCATTAGAGGAAGAAAAAGGCAGAAATGATGATCAGGTAATGTTGCCAAAAAAGGTCAGGTATATTGATATGTTTGGTGAGTGAAACAATGCTTATATTGCCTATATTAGTGTGTGAAAACCAATATACTCTCGTACTACATATAAATTCGCACCAATTAAGTAAATAAGTATCGTTTATGAGTGGTGTGGATTAGTTACCCTCCCATAGAACTTGTTTTCTTTGGAGTCTGCCTGATAGAAAACCAAGTAAGGTACGGGGTACTGCTACCCGTATCGAGTACTTTAAACCTCAGGTGAGTGATTTCTCTATGAATTTTCGATGTTTCTCACCAAAAGCGGAGGTTTGAGCCAAGAATTTTTTTTCCCAAAATTGGTCAGGATTGGGGGGAGTCAGTGGTGGAAAATCGGTCAGGACGGGGTTGGATAATACTTGCTAGCTTTATTTGTGTTAAACTTTCCCTACTGCCTCCAGGATTTCATTAATGATTTTGTCAGTTAATTGTTCAACACATCAGTTCCCACTCAGTGTAAATTAGAGCCTTTTTTTTTTTTTTTTTTTTTTTTTTTTTACTGAAATACTGACTTTTTTCTCATACTTTTAGAGGGCATACTTTTTATTGTTAGCTAGCTTCTGTTTCACTTCTGAAACTGAATCTGCCTGTGCACCCCACAATTTACTTCGTTGATAAAGGTGACGTAAGTGATCGTGTTGTTCTCATCTGCTGTAATGTAGTCAATTTCATTCTTTATGTCTCAGGATGTGCTTCTCCAGGTCATTACTCTCTCCTGCCATGAATTTTTCCAAACATGCCTCTTCATTTTTTGATTTGCCAACATTTGCAATGAATCCTCCCATAAAAATAGTATATCTGTTCATTCTTCATTCATAATCTGAGGGAGGTCATTATAGAATGCTTCTATTTTTTCATCTGTGCTTTGAGAAGTGGGTGCATATGTTTGTATTACCTTCAGGATGTATCTTTTTCATAGTCTAATTACAATCTATGCTAATCTGTCAGACACACTACTGAATTTAACAATGTTCTCTGGAAGATTTCGGCTATTTAGAAATCCTTCACCACTGGCTCCTTCATTCTGTCTTCCTTTCTGGCAAAATTGGTGATTTCTATCTTGAAGCTGAACTAAATTTGCCTTTTCTCTTCTCTCACTCAGGTGTATAATATCGAAATTTATGTTTTCAAATTCAGCTATTTAGAGATCACACTTGTAATCTTCTGTGAGGCTTTTCACTATATGTATAATTTTTCATGGATTTCATTTTCCTTAATATTCTTGTCTCTGAATGGCCGAGACAGTGACTATTCGCTTTTGATGGGAGACTGCTTGTAAGCACAGAAGGTAGTGAAGACGGACTTTTTTTTGATGAGAATTCAACCGGAACACAAGAATATTATAATTAAAATTCACATCTGAATGAAGAATTTATGGTAAAATAATCTCACTTCCTTGTTGCTGAGTTTCTTGTGAGATGTAATATTTGTGCTACCTTAACCCGCTCCATCTCGTTGACATACATATGTGCCCAAACGTTTTGTCACTGTGGCTCCCGTTGATGTTTATAAAAGCCCTGCAGTTGCAAGGTCTGTCATTTGCACATTTGTCAAGTTTCGCGTGTTATTTTTGGTACATATACGCGGGACACCTTCCTCTACCTGAGGCCAGGCAGGGACAATGCTTTACCCCGCATGACCTCCCCCCCACCCCCGCACGCCATTGTCTCGGCAACTCACCTGTTACCAGTGACGTGGCCAATGAAGACATGTCGCGCCACGGTACGAAATTCAAGGCGAGAGTGATTCCCAAATTGACGACAATGTGGAGGACAAAGTTTTTGTGGCACCAGAGGAGGAAACAATCAGAAGTGATGAGGAGGTAACGTCGCCAAGGAAGGAACGGTATGTTGATGTGTTTGGTGATTGAAACAACTCTTATATCACCTATATTGCTGTGTGAAAACCAATATACTCTTGTACTACATATAAATGCGTACCAAATAAATAAATATCTACCTATTCTGAGTGGTTTGGAATAATTACCTCTCCCATAGAAAACGTCTTTTCTGGAGCGTGGCTCAATAGAAGATGGTACAAGGTGAGGGGAAGGTCACCTCTACCGGGCATTTCTAAGCTCAGGTGAGCACTTTCTCTCGAATTTTCGATGTTTCTCATAAAATGTGGAGGTTTTAGCCAAAAAAGATTTTTGAAAATATGCCGTGATTGGGGGGGGGGGCATTGGTGAATAATCTGCTGAGACGCAGCGGGGTAATAACAATATTCACAAGAGCAATATGCAGATAGACATATAGATTGACAGATAGATGTTTGTGTGCAAAGTGAATGAAAATCAGATGCCACAGAATGTCGATGTTGTGTTTTCTGCTTTTCTTTTTTCTCTACTTTTCACGTCGCAAAAAATATTATCTTTCCTGTATTCCTCTGACCGCGTCTGTGTTTCACCCCCCTCCATCACTCTATATTTGTATTTTTTCGTTTTCTGCATTTTCTCTGTTTTTGTTCCTTTTTCTGTTTACTTAACCCCCACCTCTCTCTCTCTCTCTCTCTCTCTCTCTCTCTCTCTCTCTCTCCTTTAAGTCACCTTTCCTTGCCTTCTATTTCTAAATATTTTTTCTAAGTTTCTTTTTGCCATTTCTCATAACTTATGTATTTTTTACTTTTCTTTCCATTATATTCCTCTTTGTCTCTCATATTAAACTAATACGCATTTCTTGCTTTTACTCGCCAGAGTGTATCTACTGGTTTTTCTGCTTTTCTACCCCATTTTATACAAGATTTCCTTTTGTTTTTGCTGTACCCAATGAAGTGTTGAAATCCATTGTTGTTTCTCTGTGTGTCACTCACTAAGTCACTGAACTTTTTGAAGGATGAAATGTCGCAAGTGGCTTCCGTGGAGTTTCATCAGCGTTATATATTCAGTACACACTACACTTCCTATACAAAATTCACTAAAATGGCGTCTTATCACCAAGCCTCGGAGTCCCCAGGGGGGGGACCATAATCCCCCCACCATCCGCCCATCTCCCGGTGACGACTCGAGGTGCCTGGAACCACTGTCTGACTCTCTTCCTCTTCATTTCTGCAACATTTGCAGCCTTTCCTCTAACTTTCGCTCTGTTGAGCACCACCTCTCCTCTAAACCCCACTACTTTTTCTAACTGAGACTCAGCTCTCTGAGGCAACTGACAGCAAACCCTTTTCTGTATCCTCCTACTTTCTCTATACTCATTTCAAAGCCAAAGGTGGCTGTTGTGTATATATATGCAACGACTTATCTTACTCTCGTGTTCCTGAACTCGATTCTTCTGAATTCTCTACACTCTGGCTTCGGCTTTCCTGTCATTCTCTGACTAAATATATCTGTGCTGTTTACTTATCTCCTGATTCTACTATCAAAATTCTTCGACTATCTTACCTCTACGATGGAACACATTCTATCCATTTCTCCTTTCTCTGAAATCTCCATTCTAGGAGATTTCAATGTACACCACCACCTTTGGCTCTCCTCTCCTTTCACTGATCCACCTGGTGAACAAGCCTACATCTTTTCTATCCTTAATGACCTAGAGCAGCTTGTACAGCACCCTACCCGTATCCCTGACCGCCTTGGAGAGAGATCCAACATACTTGACCTCTTCCTCACAACTAATCCTTCTGCTTACTCTGTTAATCTTTTCTCTCCATTGGGCTCCTCCGATCACAACCTTATTACCTTAACCTGTCCTATCACTCCAGTACGGCCTGTGGACCCTCCAGGGAAACGTCGTTTGTGGCATTTTGGAGCCACGGACTGGGAGGCCGTCAGGCAGTACTTCTTTGATTTTCCCTGGAATGATTATTGCTTCCATGGCTGTGAGCCATCTGAGTGTGCCTTGCGCATTACAGAGGTTATTCTCTCGGGCATGGAAGCATACATTCCTTTCTCATATCCTTTGACTAACGCAAGAAAGCCTTGGTTTAATCACGCTTGTTCTAATGCTGTCCGCAACAAGGAGAGGGCCTACAAAAGGTACCGGAGCCAACCCACCCCTGAATCACATCATCTTTACGTTTCTGTCCGGAATCGTGCTAAGTCTGTTCTTCGCTCTACTTAAAATAATTTCATCCATACTAAATGCTCTCAACTCTCCAACTCGAAGTCTTCCCACTCCTTCTGGCACCTTGCCAAAAATCTTTCTAACAACTTTACGTCATCATCCTTCCCTCCTCTTTTCTACTCTGATGGTTCTGTAGCTATTTCTTCTACTGATAAAGCAGATCTCTTCGCACAGACTTTCTCTCCCAATTCCACCTTAGACGATTCTGGTGCTGTTCCTCCATCACTTCCCCCCTCTGACTTCCTCATGGCTGACATTAAAATTTCTTCAGCTGATGCATTTTCTGCCATCACTGGCCTCAGTACTAACAAGGCATATGGGCCTGATGGGGTCCCTCCTGTTGTTCTTAAGAACTGTGCTTCTGTTCTTACTCCCTGCCTAGGCAAACTCTTTCGTCTTTGTCTGTCAACTCATACTTTTCCTTCTTGCTGGAAGTTTGCTCTCATTCAGCCAGTCCCAAAGAAGGGTGACCACTCCCAACCCTCCAGCTATCGTTCAATTGCTTTAACGTCCTGTATTTCAAAAGTTTTCGAGTCAATTCTCAATAGAAAAAATTTAAGGCATCTTTCCTATCACAACCTTCTTTCCGATCGTCAGTACAGGTTCCGTCAGGGACGCTCCACTGGCGATCTTCTCACCTACCTTTCAGACTCCTGGTCATCCTCCTTTCGGGACTTTGGCGAAAGCTTTGCCATTGCACTTGACATCTCAAAGGCTTTCGATCGAGTCTGGCATAAATCTTTAATTTCCAAACTGCCTTCCTACGGTTTCTATCTTTCTATCTGTGCCTTCATCGCTAGCTTCCTTTCTGGTCGTTCTATAGCCGCTGTTTTAGACGGCCATCGTTCTTCTCCTAGATCTATCAACAGTGGTGTTCCTCAGGGCTCTGTCCTATCACCAACTCTCTTCCTTTTATTCATCAATGATCTTCTAAGCTGTACATCTAACCCTATCCACTCATACGCTGATGACTCCACCTTTCACCTTTCCATTCAGTTCTCGCAACGCCCATCTCAACAGTTACTTCAGCAAACAAGGGATGAGGCTATGGCACACCTAATGTCTGACTTAGCTCGTATCTCTGACTGGGGTAAAAATAATATGGTTGTTTTTAATGCATCTAAGACTCAGTTCTTACACCTATCAACCCGAGAAAATCTTCCACAGGTATACCCACTAATGTTTAATAATATTCAGCTTAATCCTGCACCATCCTTGAACATGCTTGGGGTTTCATTTACTCGGGACTTATCTTGGAAAGATCATATTACATCTCTTGTAAAATCTGCTTCCAAGAGATTGGGTATGCTAAGCCAACTCCACTCTTTCTTTACCCCTGCACAATTGTTGACTCTATACAGGGGTTTTATCCACCCCTGTGAGGAGTACAACTCTCATGTGTGGAGGCTCCCCACATTCAGCTCTTCTGAATAGGGTGGAGTCAAAGGCTTTTCGTCTCATTAACTCTCCTCCTTTTACTGACTCCCTTCAACCTCTGTCTCTTCGCCGCACTGTTGCATCTTTATCTCTTTTCTATTGCTACTTTAATGGTCACTGCTCCTCTGAACTGTCTGCTTGCATTCCTCCACCTCTACGACGGGCACGTAGCACCCGTCTGGCAACAAACTCTCATCCCTTTTCTGTCCAGCACTCTAATGCAAGAGTTAACCGTTACTCCCAGTCTTTCATTTATGCAACAGGTCAACTCTGGAACTGTCTCCCTGTGTCTGTGTTTCCTGCTGCCTATGATCTCCAGTCTTTCAAACGTGTGTCCAGGCATCTGAAAATGATCGGATCTTGAATTTGGCTCTCTATTGTATTTTGTTTTTCTCTTGGAGGGAACTGTTACTACGGGCTCATGGCCTTTGGTTCCTTCTTCCTTGCATTAAAAAAAAAAAAAAAAGTTTCGTCCACTTTTGTCGGATCCACAGGGGCACTTCTAGGGTGTGACTCAGGTGGGTGTTTTGGATGTATCTTAGAGGTACGTCCACAGGGAAATTGACGACTTTTGGGATATGTTGAGTTGTTGGTTATGGTTGTGGTGGGTGTGGCCATCAAATGTGCTCTTTGTCTTCTTTTCCATCCCATCCCACCTTTGCCTGTTACCACTTTCCATCTCTCTGTTCTTCCATGCCATTCACGTTATCCTAATACCTTTTTGTGTTCTTTATTTCTTACCTATGTTCGTAGGATTTTCTTTTGCCCTATCTATCTCTCATAATCTTTCCGTTGACTCCCTCCACGCCTTCTCCGCCTGGCCAGTATTCACTTCAGTTTAAAGGGCGTCCCGTTCTCGTCCTTACCAGTTGGTTTCTGCACAAGACCCGTTAATTTGTTGGTGTATGTTGTGTATTTTTTATGCAAGGAAGAAGGAACCAAAGAGTAGGAGCATGCAAAATTGATCCTTCCAAGAAAAGAGAGAGAGAGAGAGAGAGAGAGAGAGAGAGAGAGAACCAAATTCAAGTTTCGTTTCTTTCGAGATGCCTGGACTCATTGCGTTTAATTGACTGGAGGTCATAGGCAGAAGAAAATACAGACAGAGGAAGACAGCTCGAGAGTTCAAGTGTTGCGTGCGTGAAAAACCCTGAAATACAGACAGAGGATGACAGTTCCAAAGTTCACCTGTTGCATACCTGAGGAACCGGATGCTTTGGTAAACTATTGCATTAGAGAGTTGGACAGAAAAGGGATGGGAGTTTGCTGCCAAACGGTGCTACGCTCCAGCCGGAATGAGGTAGGGATGCATGTAAATAGTTAAGAAGAGCAACGACCATCATGACAGAAAAGAGATACTCATGCAATAGTGTGGCGATGAAAGAAAGGTTGAATGCGGTCAGTAAGAGAAAGAGAGTTAATGAGACGAAAGGCCTCAGACTTCACCCTGTTGAGAAGAGCTGTATCCGGGGAACCCCCATTAACATGAGAGATGAACCTTGACAGGGGTTAAAAAAGAAAGAAAGAAAGACAAAAAAATGACTCAGCAGCTGTGCGGGGGTATGCAACTGTTTTTATGCTAAAATTATAACAACATGAAGGGTGATAACAACCTTTTGAAACTGATACAAGTACCATGATTTTTTTCTGCAAACACCAGGCGATTAAGTAAGCCCAGAGAAACCTACCTCCTTACAAAGCTTAAAACTGTATCAATTATTACGATTTTGACCGGAAGATAAAATTCTTACTGTTCTGTGATTAATGGGTCAGGGTGCAGATAGACAGACATGTCCACACTCTGTAAATCTCTCTATTATTGTCTCTCACCAAGTCCTATACATGTTACTTGACTAAATTTTTTTAAACCCATGTCAGAAAGTCTGCCAAGCCCACAAGCACAGTGTCCTCGTATCTCTCTCCTCTCCCTTCAAAAATTATCACTCACTTCTCCCTTCATCCCTACAACATACATGGCTCAACCTGTTTCGTCCCACCACCAAAGCCCTCACATGCTCCAACAACTTTCGAGGGGGCGGGCTGGAAAAAGCCTCGTGTGGCTTTACGATATTTCAGCCAGAGTTTCGCGTTGACGTTGGCAAAAGGTGTGTGTGAGTTTGGCAGCACCTGCGCATTGGGAATGGTTTGAGATTATAGGTTAGATAACGTTAAGTTAGGACAGCTTAGGTTAAGGTAGATATGATCATATTTGGTTAGGAAAGATCAGGTTACGCATGGAATACTTGGCTACGCAGTTTAGATTAGCTAAGGTTAGGTTAGGTTTTGTCAGAAATACTGGGGAATCGATAAGGTTAGGTTTAGTTTTGTGAGGTGGTTAGGTTAGATTGGTTAAACTGGCTTGGATTAGTCTTTCTTAGATTGCGTTCAGTTAGATGAAGTTGAGTTAGGCTGGGTTGGTGATGTGTGTGTATGTAGTTATGTAGGCATGAAAATATGTAGAAGGGAGTGTGTATGTGCTTAAGGGAGAATGCATGGGCGGGAGGCGTGAACTGAAGTGAACTGGGTGTAGATTTTTTATACTGGGCGTTAACACTGACATGACATTATTCATAAGCTGATATGGACTTAATCTGATGGCAACGAGAGAGAGAGAGAGAGAGAGAGAGACTAAGTATATGAAACACTGTATTGCTGGTGTTGGTATGAGTGGTTTACTTTTAGAAGCTAGTATCTAGGTAAGGAATTGTGTGTGAATAGCACACACACACACACACACACACACACACACACACACACACACACACACACACACACACACTTCACAATTGTGATTATCATGTTATTTAGGAACTCGCTAAAGGAGATTTGAGGCTAATTTGATCCAGTGGGACTAGTGAGTTTGTTGGTTGTACTGATGATGTAAGAATCAACGTTAAAACAGTTACAGAGAATTATACATCCTGGCACACCTTTACGGCCGATGTGTTTACCTGAAAACTGCCAATCTTTGTACCACTTTAAGTTTTAGTGGAACAGTGGTGACATTTGGTGGGTAACTATGACACATATTAGCCTCCAGCACAAAAAACACAAGGCTGACTCATATGTTAAACCATTCAAACAACATGTCTCAGGTAAAGTTAATGAATTCACTCTTTTTGAACACCTGCAGCACGAAGAGAAGCTTTCGTAAATTCGTGTGGCAACAAAACCGTACACTGTTTTGTTACTATTTTCATCGCAGCGTGTTGCCAAGTGTCATTTAGACTCTGAGATAGTTAAATGAGATGCGGATGAGTCAACCGTTTTGTCACTGCTAGAGGGGGTCCCATGAGATACTGGTACTAAAGGTACTAAATTACCTTCATTACTCTCTACTGGTGGCTGAGCACACTAGGAGTTACGGTAGACTGTGTCGCCGAATTTACCTTTGAAAGGACAGGTTGTTGGCAATTAAAGCCTGATCATAACGTCTCATCATTAATACTACCACAAGCACGTTTCAGTTCAATAGAATGTTGAGTCAAGGTGTCAATACTCATCAAAACTTCTACAGGATACTGGAGTTTCTTTGTGGCATAAAACTCAGCTGTGAAGTTTTGTTTATTTCATGAAGTTGTATTTCAAGTTTGAGAATGGCAAAGTTGGGAATGTACGAGTGGATGGAGTGGTTGGTCAGTGGGGTGTGCCAGCTGACGTAGATGGGAATGGAAGTGCTTTGGTGGACATCTGTGCTTGTAAGGGGTTGGCATTAGCCAACACCTACTTTCGACAAATCCACCGGTATACATGGAGAGTAATGAGGAGGATGAATGGTGAACTTGTTGAACGAAAGGCAATAATAGACTACGTGTGTGTGGATGAGCGAATGAGAAGACAAGTGTTGGATGCAAGAGTGTGGAGAGGGTGGGGGTATGGAGTCTCGGACCATCACTTAGTGATGGCCAAGGTAGAGCAGCAAAGAAAGTGGTTGAGGAGACGAAGGGGAAGACAGGAGGAAGCAGCTCCTATGAGAAGAGTGGAGAAATTGCAAGATACTGAGAAAATGATAGAATATAAGAGCATAGTGGAAGAAAGATTGGGAAGGTATGAGCTAGAGTAGATGGAAGGGGTGGAAGACGTATGTAAGATATTCACGGAAGAGATAGGTGCAGCGTGTGAGGCGGTTTGTGGAGTGAGGAGGAGATGCAAGGGTGTGCAAGGGACAGCATGGTGGAATGATGAGGTGAAACGAGCTGTGGAACAAAAGAAGAAGGCATATAGTGAATGGTTAGCGAGTAGAGGTAGGGGAGAAGATGAGAGAGAGAAGAGAGAGGTATATGTGAGTAGGAGAAGGGAGGTAAAGAGACTGGTGAAGGAGATTAAGAAGAAAGTGGATGAAGAGTTTGGGAGGAATCTGAGTGTGAAAAGAGGGAAAGTAAGAAATTGTTTTGGAAGGAGGTAAAGAAAGTAAGGCAGTGTGAAAGGGGATATAGCAGGGGAGTGAAAGATAGGAATAATAGATTGTTGGTGGAGAAGAGAGAGAAACTGAGGAGATGGAAGGAGCACTTTGAGGATTTGTTGAATGTAGAGAGTGAGAGCAGTGCAATTATAAGTGGTTGGGGAATGGCTGGGAGAAGAAGAGATGAGAGGAGGGAGGAAGAGATCAGTAGGGCGGAAGTAGTGGAAGCAATGAAGAAGATTAAGTTGGGAAAGGCCCCAGGAATTGATGGAGTGTGTGGTGAAATGCTTAGGTATGGGGGTGAGATTGTTGTGGAGTGGATATGGAAGTTGTGTAGATTGGCTTGGGAAGAGGGAAGGGTTCCAGAGGACTGGAAATCAGGTATAATTGTTCCTTTATACAAAGGAAAAGGGGAGAGAGAAGTATGTGGTAACCATAGGGGTATTTGCCTTCTTAGTGTGACTGGTAAATTATATGGTAGAATACTTATTGATAGGATTAGGCATATGACAGGAGCTAGTTGGAGAAGAACAAGGGGGATTTAGGAAAGGATAAGGGTATGTAGATCAGATATTTGTTCTAAGATGTTTAGTGGAGAAGTATCTAGAGAAGGGAAGGAAAGTGTATGCTGCCTTCATGGACTTGGAGAAAGCTTATGACAGAATAGATAGGCAAGGTAGGTGGAAGGTATTAAGAGTATATGGAATGGAGGGGAAATTGTTGAGTGCTGTGAAGAGTATGTACGAGGGAGCTAGGGCTACGGTGCGAGTGGATGGTGAACTGAGTTCTTTGATCTCAATGTGGGACTGAAACAGGGTTGTGTGATGTCTCCATGGCTGTTTAATATATACATGGATGGGGTTGTAAAGGAGGTGCAGGGTTGGGCAGTGGATGTGGGGGTGGCTCTAATGAATGAGGGTGAGATTTGGAAGATTCCGGTGTTGCTGTTTGCTGATGATACAGTACTGTTGAGTGAAGATGAATGGGAGTTGCAAGGTTTGGTGAATGAATTTGGGACAGTGTGTAGGAGGAGGAATCTGAAAGTTAATGTAAACAAAAGTAAAGTTATGGTGTTTGAGAGGAATGAAGTCACAGAGTGTGCAGTGAGGTTGGATGGTGAGGATATGGAGAATGTGACTGCATTAAAGTACTTGGGTAGTGTGATGTATAAGGATGGAGATCTGGGGGATGAAGTGCGTGAAAGGGTACAGCAGGGAAGGAAGGTTGTTGGTACACTGAAAGCAGTTATGAGAAATAAGGAGGTCAGTATGGAAGTTAGGAAGTCATTGCATGATAGTATTGTGATCTCTACCCTGACGTATGGAAGCGAGGCATGGACCTTGCAAGAGGGGAACAAGTCAAGAGTGAGAGCAGTGGAAATGAGTTACTTGAGAGGACCATGTGGAGTGACATGGAGGGACAGGTTGACGAATGAAGAAGTGAAGGAACGCTGTGGGGTGGATGTGGATGTGGTTGAGAAGATTAGGAGAAATACACTGAGGTGGTTTGGACATGTGAAGAGAATGGAGAATGAAAGACTGACTAAGAGGGTGTATGTAGGTGAGGTGGAGGGAGGGAGAGGGAGAGGTAGACCGAGGATGAGGTGGAGGGAGGGAGAGGGAGAGGTAGACCGAGGATGAGGTGGAGGGATGGAGTTGAGAGGTATATGAAGGGGGGGGGTGAGTTGGGGGGAGAGTAGTCAAATGGTGGGTGACAGAGCGACTTGGAGACGTTTTGTCTGCGGCCACCCTTTGCGGGATTAGGGCGTCGGGCTATAGATAGATAGATGGATAGATAGTATTTCAAAAGGTACCTTTTTCTTCACATCAATTTCTGAACTGTCATCTCCACATAGGTGAGTGTCAAGCGGCTCAAGAATCCAAACCAGTTTGATCTTTTTTTAATACTCTATAGGGATGATTCAGATTTTAAGTTCTCCAAAGACCCAGAGTCCATAAAACATAATGTAGGGACTTCTTCACAATGACCTAAGATAACTACACCTAAGTAAGTCAGAGGACCAATCTGGCATATGAGGAGCTGAGAATTTTGTGTCGGTATGTAGGATCTGTTGGTTCTAATGGAGGGTTTCTCTCCGTTGTGTGTTAACAAGGCCACAGCACTCTTTTGTTGAACGATGATGACTTTTAAGGTAAATACAGTACGTGCTATTGAATGATTGTGAAGATGATCTACTATCACGCCTATGTCCACGTTCATCTTCAAGTCTTTTATAACAGTGAGCTACTTGATGACCTGAGTGTTTACAGTACCAAGAAACAGCTTTAGTTTTGTTTTTAGATCTAGCACGACCAATCACCGGCTGGATGGCAGCTGGACTTCAACCACCACCCTGGACAGGAGGCTTGTGGATGGCGGCTGCCACAGTCCACTCGTCGCCTTGACGGAGTGCGGACAGGCACCGTACAGAGCGGGTGGCGACCGGCCTCCGTCAAGATGGCAAACACCGCTTAAAAATCAGGTGTCGCCAACCAGTCAAAGTTCATAAACCAGCCAGAAGCAGTCCAGCCGCCCACCTGGCAGCTTCCATGCCACGACCTTGGTGGTCACGGGGAGGTTTTTCGTGCAGCATGAAAAACCTTGTGATGATTTTTTGGTCGCCATGGTGGCTTGCGGCTAGACCAAAACATATGAAGACCGGTCGTAAACCTCACCAAAACCACCCACGACTTCCAGGTCACGGGTGGTTTGCGATAAGTCGTACCTGCAGTGTGACTGGTGCCTTAGATTAAACGATTCTGAAAACAACTCGCAGTCAGTAACATCAGTCCCGCCAGAATGCAATAACCATTCTATATTATGGACGTTAAAATCATCCAACACGCTAATTTTAGTAGTGAAGATGAGGTTAAGGTTCGATGACTGTGTGGGCATGGTGTCCAAACAGCTGAGCTCTAGTGATGCTCTGGGGAAGCGATAAGCTATACAGATATATTTGCTTATACTTTTTTAAGATAATCTAGTTTGTATAATGAGCAATAGAGATTAGAACTAAAGTTCACAACAGTGTCAATCGTGAATTCTGCTTTAGTATACCAACCAGCGCCAATTTTGTCACGAAAGCTGCTGAGGAAATGGTAACCAAGAAAACTGCATGAGGATAAGTCAGTAGAGTGAGAGAATTGGGTTTCTGTGAGAAATAGGGCTAGAGGGGCTATGGATTCAAGGAAGAAGTGAACAGAATTTAAAATGGTAAGAACACCATGGATCTATCTATCTATCGCCAGACGCCTCAATCCCGTGCGGGGTGGCCACAAACAAATCGCCTCCATGTCGCCCTGTCCCCTGCCATTTCACTGCCCTGCTCCCAACTCACACACCCCTCTCTCATATACCTCTCCACCCCATCCCTCCATCTCATCCTCGGCCTCCCCCTCCCTTTCCCCCCTTCCACCTCACTCTCATACACGCTCCTTGTCAATCTCTCACTCTCCATCCTCTCCACATGGCCAAACCACCTCAGTGTGTTCCTCCTAATGCTTCCTATCACATCCACATCCACACCACAACGCTCTTTTATATCCTCAGTTGTCAGCCTGTCTCTCCATGTGACTTCTCAGGCTCCTCTTAAACAACTCATTTCCACTGCTCTCACTTTTGACTTGTGTCCTTTCAGCAACGTCAAAGCTTCACTTCCATACGTTAGAGTTGGTATCACAATACTGTCATGTAATAACTTTTTCACTTCCATGCTCACTTCCCTGTTTCTTATCACTGCTATCAAGGAACCAGCAACCTTTCTTCCTTGTTGTACCCTTTCAAGCACTTCACCCTCCAAACTTCCATCCTTACTCATCACACTACCCAAGTACTTAAACGTACTCACATTCTCCATTTCCTCACCATCCAACCTCACTGTACATTCACTGACTTCACCTCACTCAAAGACCATCATTTAACTCTTCCCTGCATTCACCTTTAGATTCCGTTTCTTACACACTCTCTCAAACTCATCCACCAAGCTTTGCAGCTCCCCTTCATCTTCACTCAACAACACTGTATCATCTGCAAACAACAGTACAGGGAGTTTCCAAACCCTATCCTCTCTCACCAGGGCCACTCCAACATCCACTGCCCTGCCTTGTACCTCTTTTATTACCCCATCCATGTACAGATTGAACAACCATGGAGACATGACACATCTCTGTATCAACCCAACCTTCAAAGAGAAAAATTCACTCAGTTCACCATCCACACACACTGCAACCTTAGCACCATCATACATACTGTTCACAGCATTCAACAACTTCCCATCTACTTCATATATTCTTAATACTTTCCACAATCCTTGTCTATCCACCCTATCATATGCTTTCTCCAAATCCATGAAAGCTGCATACTACTTCTTTCCCTTCTCTAGAAACTTTTCCACTAAAGATCTAAGAATGAATATCTGATCTACACAACCTCTCCCCCTCCTAAAGCCTCCCTGTTCTTCTCCAATTAAATCCTCTGTTCTTTCCCTAACTCTGTCAATATGTATCCTACCATACACTTTTCCTATTACACTAAGAAGACAAATCCCCTTATGATTACCATACACTTCTTTTTCCCCTTTTCCTTTGTACAAGGGAATAATTATACCTGACTTCCAATCCTCCGGGACTCTACTTTCCTCCCAGGCCAATCTGCACATCTTCCACATCCATTCTGCTACCATCTCTCCCCCATGCTTCAACATTTCACCACACACTCCATCAATTCCTGGGGCTTTCACCAATTAGACTTTCTTCATTGCTTCCACAACTTCTATCCTACTGATTTCTTCCTGTCTTCTCACCTCCCTCCTTCTCCCAGTCATTCCCCAGCCACTTATACTTGCATTCCTTCCATCATCTATGTTCAACAATTCATTAAAGTGTTCACTCCATTTGCTCACTTTTTCTCCCTTCTCCACTAGTAATCTACCATTTTTATCTTTCACTCCTCTGCTAACTTCACGGATGCTGAAAAAATATATGGACGAATCCGCACATTTCCGCCATCGAACATGATTTCTGGTAGCAACAACCACTGCTGGCACAGTTGCTAAATGACGACCAGGAGAGCATTGCGCCACCAGCCTTACCCTGCTGGTGTGGCAGTTCAAGGTACCACTGCATTTGCCCTTAATATTGCAGTGGCAGCCGTTAAGGAGGAGGGGGGAGGGGTAGAATAGAAAGTGCTAAGTCTCATGTGCATATAGAGTGTTGTAGACAGTTGGAGGAAGATGTTTTTGAGAATATGCTGGCCTACTTTCTATGTTACTTAAGACACTGAAAATGATCAGCAGAGGGTGATGGTCTGGAGCAGGTCCGGAGGGCTGGTGAAACGGGAGCTCCAGCTCTCCCTGTCACCAGGTTGCCATCTACTTCGGGAGTACCGCTCAGTTCATCTGGTGTTACAGTCTTCTCCCTTGTAACTCAGCATGTTACACAGCAAAATCATTACAATTTATGGGTTAAACTGTCCTAGCAGTTATTAGTGGTTATTTAACAACCAGTCACCAATATGAGTCCTAACTTTGTTGGTTTTATTAGTAGGGATGGCAGTACAATGGTTTAAAAAATGTATAAGGAATGGTTTTAAGAATAGTGCAGGAGAGGGACACCTTCATGTGGCTGCACCGATAAAACCAGGTGGCTCAACTGACTGAGTATACAAACATCCCTAAGCCACTTCCCTATCTCTCGAAAGGACGATGGTGGGCTGCAGAAATGGGGCATCTGAAGTGTACAGACTACTGGGTTTACGTTCGTGATTATCTTAAGGCTACAACTACGACTTCTACAATGAACTAAACCTTTCGATTCGTTGACTCGCTCTCTCTTCCAGTCTTGCTATTCCCAATGATTCTGTACAGCTCAAGTGACACTTTTGGAACTAAAGGTGTTAGGTAAGCCTTGTGTAACCCCTTCTCTACCAAACATCTCCAGTACAGTGAATAAAGTATCCAGGTAGTGGCAAAAATAAGAATACAATGACATCACTGGACTGAAGGGGCTAAATCTTCCTTTACAAGTCGGTCTTTATGTTATCGTTGCTGCTACCAAGTGATTTTATTTAGTTGAAGAGAGGCTTTAATGTGGGAGAGGGAGATAGCTTTCAATAAACTCTGTTCCATAAGCCTACTGTATTTTCATGCATATAAGAGCCTGACTCATTTCTTGGGAGAAGTATTTTTGGAAATGGATTAAATGAGCGTAGGCCAATATCAGACTGTTTCAGTATAAAAAGTCTGTTGTGCTGAGTAACTAGAGGTAGCAAATGGACAAATAAATGATCAATAAATAAACAAGCTGGTAGGCGACAACAGCCAGTGCTAAGAGGACCAAGCTTTATCAGTGACCGGAAGTGAGTTTGGACAGTAAAAGTCATTTCTATATGGAGATAATCCAGTGCAACATTCTTCTCAAAAATCATGGCCCTGGCTTAATAATCTTTGAAGCCTTAGCATTTTGCACGAGCAAGGTCGTAATTTTAGCACTTATCATATATTCTGCACTTGATGACTTTTCACCCCTGACCTGGTGGACATAGTTCAGCATGTACGTAGAAGACTTGTAGTACTCATTAACGTTTGTAAGCATATAAAGTTTAATTAGATTCCATCCACTCACTGCAGAGCTAGGGAAGTTAAAATTTGTGGAATAGCCCATCAGAGTTAAAACTTCTAGGTGTCGCTGCCAGTGACTGGAAGCGAGTTTCAATACTATCATTTTTGTATGGAGGTACTCCAGTGCAACATTCCAGACAAGAATCATGGCCCTGGCTTAATCTTTGCAGCCTTGGCATTTCACGTGAGCACAGTCGTTATTATAGCTATTTTCACTGTTTTCTCATTTGTTGACCTTTGGCTCCTGACCTGGCTAATGTAGCACATAGGTGTACATACAAAATTGTAATACTAGTCATTGGCTATAAGCATGGAAATTTCCATTCAATTCCATTGAGCTGCTGGGGAACTAGAGGGGCATTTTTTAAACCTGGTATTGCTTTCTAGGTAGGCTGAGGCCAATCTTTGCAAGGTTGCCACTCGAGAACTAGAGGAGAGAGGGGAAAAATAGATGGCACACTTCTAATAGGGAATGACCTCAAGATTACGCCTAAAGAAGTCAGATCTTTCTACTCCTTTTTAGTAATTTTTCTACAGCTGAAAACGTAAAAACTACAAAAATGCGATTTTCCTCCGTTGCTAGGCAACTATTCGTTGCCTAGTAACCAAAACCTTGCAGACACAGCTAGGACTTAGGCTGGTCATTGTATCAAAATTTGGTTGGAATCAATTAATTATGAAGGGTCGAAATGCCTGCTACAATTTAACAAGACAATTCGGTAGGTAACAATGGCCAGCTCTAAGCGGACCATGCTTTGTTAGCGACCAGAAGTGAGTTTCGACACTAAAAACTATTTCTATATGGGAGTACTCCAATACAACATTAGACCCACGAGTCATGTCCCTGGCTTAATAATCTTTGAAACCTTAGCATTTCACACGAGCAGGATCATAATTTTAACATTTTTTATATTTTCTGCACTTGATGGCCTTTGACTCCTGACCTGGTGGAAATAGGTCATGCATGTACGAAGCACACCTGGAGTACTCATTAACGTCTATAAGCACGCAAAGTTTCATTCAATTGCATAGACTTACCATGGAGCTAAGGAAACTGAAATTCGCAGAATTGCCAATCAGATCTACAACGTCTAGGTTGTGTTGCAGACGACTGAAAGCGAGTTTTGACACTAAATGTCATTTCTGAATGGAGGTACTCGAGTGCAACATACCACCCAGAAATCACGACCCTTACTTAAAAATCTTTGGAGCCTTAGCATTTCATGCGAGCATTGTCGTGATGGTGAGGATATGGAGAATGTGAGTCCATTCAAGTACTTGGGTAGTGTGATGAGTAAGGATGGAACTTTGGGGGATGAAGTGCGTGAAAGGGTACAACAGGGAAGGAAGGTTGTTGGTACACTGAAAGCAGTGATGAGAAATAGGGAGGTGAGTATGGAAGTTAAGAAGTCACTCCACGATCGTATTGTGATCCCTACCCTGACGTATGGAAGCGAGGCGTGGACCTTGCAAGAGGGGAACAAGTCAAGAGTGAGAGTAGTGGAAATGAGTTACTTGAGAGGAGCATGTGGAGTGACGTGGAGGGACAGGTTGACGAATGTAGAAGTGAAGGAACGTTGTGGGGTGGATGTGGATGTGGTTGAGAAGATTAGGAGAAATACACTGAGGTGGTTTGGACATGTGAAGAGAATGGAGAATGAAAGACTGACTAAGAGGGTGTATGTAGGTGAGGTGGAGGGAGGGAGAGGGAGGAGTAGACCGAGGATGAGGTGGAGGGATGGAGTTGAGAGGTATATGAGGGAGGGGGGGGGAGTTGGGGGGAGGGTAGTCAAATGGTGGGTGACAGAGCGACTTGGAGGCGTTTTGTTTGCAGCCACCCTTTGCGGGATTAGGGCGTCGGGCTATAGATAGATAGATAGATAGAGATTGTCGTGATTTTAGCTATTCTTACCATTTTCACATTTGATGACCTTTGGCCGGTGACCTGGCCAATGTAGCTAATAGGTGTATGATAGAAAGTTGTAGTACTGGTCAATGTCTATAAGCATGAAAACGTTTGTTCAGTTCTATTGAACTGCTCAAGAACTAGGAGGGCATTTGTTAAAAACAACTACTGGTTGCTAGGGACACTGAGGCCAATCATTGTAGAGTTGCCACTCGAAAACTGGAGGAGAGAGGGGAAAAATGGATGGCACAGATCCGATAGGGAATGATCTCAAGATTACACCCTATAATGCTTCTACCACTCAAAACGTGAAAAAGCACAAAAAAGGCTGCCTTTGCTAGGCAAAGAGTAAATGCCAGGCAGCCAAAACCTTGTAGACACAACTAGGTCATATGCTGGTCATTGTGCCCAAGTTTGGTCAGAATCGGGTAATTCTGAAGGGTTGAAGTGGCTGCCACAATTAAACAAGAAAACGTGACTAACAATTAGGTCAGCATTGAGCTGGCCAAAAGAAAAGAAGAAAATGCAACTATTAATAAGGGCTTTACGGAGCTGGCAAAAAGAATGCAAGAAAGAATACACGTGACCAACAATAAAGGCAGCATGACGCTGGCCAAAAAAAAAAAACACAACTAACAGTATGTGCACCATGAAGCTGGCCGATTAAATAAATAAAATACCACGACCTCAGCGAAACAGGTACTGTAACAAACAAGCACAGTCATATTAACCCCTTCTCTGTCATGGACAGACATCGGCAGAAAAAAATCGTCGCATGGTGTCCTGACTGAAATGATTCAGTGTGTGACAGTTACAGAAAAAATTAAAACACTAAAAATAAAAAAATAAAAAGAGTTAGGTGGTGCAAAGGTAGAAAATTCTGCTAAATCCTGGGAAGTGCAGCGGAAGACTGCCACCACCTTACCCCCACGACACCGGCCTCCAGTACATAACACAGGCTTAGCGGGACTCGGAACCTTAAGCCAGGATGAGAGACGGGCGATGGGGACTTCGCGGTTTGTGCAGTTCTTTCTGAGGAATATTTTTGTGATTTTTGTGGTGGTTAGAACACCAGCGTTGCATAGGTTTGTCACTAAGAGGTAACTGAGTTTTATTTATTTTTTTAATAATGTACTGGCCTTGTTGTACAACCATCAAGGGTCGTGGGTTAAAAAAGGATTCAGAAACAGACCACTTCTTTATTCCTTTGCACTCTTAGCTTCGGTAATACGGTTGAAAATTTCAATGGCCAACCTATATCCTGCGCTTGGTCACGTTACATGAACAAAATAGTTACAGAATAACAGCATTTCAATGTGATAAACAAATTAATCTTTTTTCCATTTGCCCCTCCTGCGCAATGGCGCCATATTCGGTACATTTTAATACCTTCACACGATTTTATTTAGTTTGGGATGGATCTAGTGGCAATCATTGGGTCAGTGATGAATTTATGTAACTTCTCCAGATCGAAATACTTCTTAATCCGCACTGAAGAATAAGAACATTAGCAAGAGAAATAAAAGAGACATAGGTGATGTACAAATTAAGGAATAAAGATTTTTTATTGCTATGCTAAGAGATATCGTCAAAAAAATAATATACATTAAAAGTTGTTCTCCAGATTTATGACCGGCAACCTCCGTCGGGTTCTTAACTACCTCACTGCGATGGCCCCCCCACTACCTGCAAATTTCCTGGCGAGTCTCTCACCGTTTCTCTTTCTAATATTATTTTTCTTTCTGATCTTCACATCTTGCATTTAACTGAATTATTATTCCTGCTACATTTTACTTTAGTAACATAGTCATTTAATTAATTTGTTCTAATTCTTTATTATTCGTTCCTTCCTTCCTCCATTGAGCTAGTAAGCAAAAATATAACAGACCTTGGGGATATAGAAAGTACCAGAAATGAAAATGGCCTCGGGAATACTGAACAGTACAAGATGCAATCAGAATTTACAAGAAACAATGAAAAGTACCAGAAATTAAGAGGCGGTACAGAAGTACTGAAGAATACTAGAAATTATGAAATAGATGGTGCAGAAGTACGGACAAGTAACTAAGAGTAAGAGAGGGAGTAGAGATAGAAAAAGTAACAAAATGTACAGAAATTAAAATATGGTTGCTGAGTCGAACTGTTGGAAATTCTGATCTAATATTCTAAAGACTTTGTTGCTGTTCGGAACGTTGGGTTCTGAGAGTCATAAATCACTGCGTCGTTATGGATCGTAATAAGATGTGACCGTATTTATTTCCGTAACTGTACCTAGCAGCAGTAGAGAGTAAGGGAATACTGAAAGCACCGAAAGCTGTGGAAAACAGTTGAAGGTACTGGCAAGTTACGTGCAGAGGAATACCGGTACGTGTTATACCTCATACCAATTAATCTGGCCAGGCATGTATGGCAACACTGTTCCTGCCGAGATTCTGATTGGCTGGAGATGTTTGTTCGATTTCGTTGTTGCTGAAACTGATACTCTTTTTATTATCAGATATGATACTGAGTTTATCGAAAATACAATCGTCAAAAGCAATAAGAAATCCGTCATATACTTAACAGTAATGAAATTTTCGTAGGAAGATAGAAATATGAGTTAACAAAGTATTATAACAGTCCAAGTCAAGGTCAGCATTCGAACAATTCTTTTAAATCTCCGACACTCGATAATATAACAGAAAATTAAGGAAACCTGATTAATCTATGCGTTGGTGTAACACACATTTAAATTTCAAGATCAGTCCGTACCGTGATAATAGAGGAGATATAATGAAATAGTTTTCCTTTAGCCTACTTTGATTTTCGCAATATTTTCAAACCTCCCTTCCCGCACAACTCGTCTTTTCATTAGAATTTTTAATTATTCAGAGTTGTGGCACGATTTAAGGGTACGAACTGATCTTAAAATATAAATGTGTTACACCAACGCTTAGATTAAGCAGGTTCCCTTAATATTCTGTTATATTATCGAGTGTCGCAGATTTAAAGGAATTGTTCGAATGCTGACCTTGACTTGGACTGTTATAATACTTTGTTGACTCATATTTCTATCTTCCTACGCAAATTTCATTATTGTTAAGTATATGACGGATTTTTTATTGCTTTTGACGATTGTATTTTCGATAAACTCAGTATCATATCTGATAATAAAAAGAGTATCAGTTTCAGCAACAACGAAATCGAACAAACATCTCCAGCCAATCAGAATCTCGGCAGGAACAGTGTTGCCATACATGCCTGGCCAGATTAATTGGTATGAGATATAGTGGTGGTATAAACCATTAATTTTATATGTTGAGGGAAAGCACACACACACACACACACACACACACACACACAATATCTTCTCTCTCTCTCTCTCTCTCTCTCTCTCTTCTAAAGTTTATAAAACAAAGGCAGTGGTACAGTCGACAGCAGAAGTTCGTCCCTCTCAGCATGCGTGACACGAGCCTGTTGATTGGTTCATATTAAAGAAATGTGTTCGGGGATAAGTTAAGAACACATTCCCTAATGATAATATTGAATTGCAGCGGGTGGTATAATAATGTTATTGTGAAATGTATGAAATTGGTCTATGAAGATTCTTCGTTATGAACACAGACGCCCAGGATTATTTGGACTAGACTGATATTGCCAGCAAGTATTATGTCAAATATTAAAGAACGTTTGCAGTCCTAAAGGTGAGTTTGCAAGATAACGTTACTTAAGTCAGTTACACACTAAACAAACGTAGAAACTGACAGAGCGTGTTTCGCGAGTATACGGATTCGTTTTACAAGTTAAATCACTTCCCTTCCTGTCCTCTCTCCCCACACGTCTCTCCCCTTCCCAGTCATGCTCTGCCATCATCCACGTTTTATCTGTAATGCTAAAAATCGTTTGTCTGTAAGCAGAGTGTGGATAGTAATCAATATAAAAGTGTTAAACGAGCTTCTCCTTCGTTGGTATGAAGTCTTATCCATGAATAAATCGTCACTGTGGTGGTTAGGAAACATCACTGGTCATCATTTATATAACATATATAACCATCGTTAAAACAGTGCTCCAAATCCACTCGCTCTCCACCCCCTCGCCGTGTCCTCCCCTCCCCTTCCACTGTCTTCATCATTCCTCCTCCCTCCCTTTTCCCCCTCTACCAGTACCCCTTGTTTCTCTCCCTCTACACCCCCAACCCCTCCTTTCATTTATTATGCCCTGCTTCGTTTTACCTCCCTAACTAGATCTGTTATTCACGGCTTGAATACAGTTGTCATTTACATGAATTTAAGTCGTAATTGTAGTGACATTATAAACATTATACTCGTGCACGTTATATTGCTAACAGTAATACACACAAGTAACCAGATTACTTATACAACAATATGCCCATCGTAACTGTCAGTGTTCAATTCCATCCCCCCCTGTGGACTCCTTCCCCTTTTCTGTCTCTCTCACTCCTCGTTACTCCATGTAACATATTTACCTGTATCCCAGCTTGTAATATGTTTAACCCCTTCCCGTACCTGTGGTATTCTTGCTTCCATAATCCCCCCCTCCCTCCCACATTCTGTTCCTCACTAGAGTGAGACCTATGAGATACGTCTACTTAAATTTTAAAACAATATGCCATCGAAATACTTTGATCTGAGCTCCCACAACACATGATCTTACAAGGTCAGAGAATGCAGCCAGCAAGAGTATCCATATCATTCCATCCCCATACCTGCATAACATGGTCAGAACAAAAGGTAACGGCATGGCTGTTCGACAGTCCCTGAACATCTGTTCTGCAACAGCCATCTGACGGCATATGACCCTAGCAGCTGCGCCGCCAGTTTTTATATTTAATCACTCACAGCAACTTCCGATACAGGAGTGACAACGACTCGGGTGGATAGGAAGCAAACTCCTTTACCATAATTACCCTTTCACCGCGATAATCGGATACTTCCACTTACACCTGCTTGCCGTCCAGGCTAACGACAAGCATATTCCGCTAAGGGAACAGTCTACTCATCAAGAAGGGTTATAATTTCCCTTCATCGTATATTACGATGATTATGGTTGCCCAGTGTATGGTAGGAGGATACAGCTTTTGTATTATCACCTATGCTATATTTAACCGATACTGAATTACTACAAATTATCACCAAGAATACTGGTAATACTTTTTCAGAAAATATTTTCTGGATGCATATGCTGTAGATCATACTCTCGTGCAACACGACACGAAATGATTATTTTATATTTTTTACTTTTGGGGGGAAAAGAAGGATGTTTGTGCATCAAATTTGATGTATATTGGGATTTAAAAAATAAGTGTAAGCAAGAAAATGGTTACGGAGGAGGAGTAATAAAATGGTGACTAAACTGAAGCACTGACTGCCCTTCTTTGAACAGTTAATGCCTCTTGACCGCCACCGTCACGGTCTTTATAAAACTATTACATACCATTAAAAAACATACAGTCCAGAAACGAACCCAAACGTCGTTATACTGTTCGGTTCCCGAGACAAAAACGAAGACGGGAGAGAAAACAGACAGTTTAAATGACAAGTGAATGAAGTCGGGCTGGGTCAATACAATAAAACCGTGGGAAGGGGTTCATAGTGTTGCAGGCTAGAAACAAAGGGTACTGGTAAAGGGGGACGGGGAGGGAGGGGGGAAAGAGTGATAGAGACAGTGGAAGGAGGAGGGGAGGAGACTGCGAGGGGATGGAGAGTGTATTTAGAGCACTGTTTTAACGATGGTTAAGTATTATTTGTTAAAATAAATGGTGACGAGTAATGTCTCCTAACCACCACAGTGACGATTTATTCATATTACTAACATATACTGTATATTCAAGTCATGGATAACATTTTATAACCACGAAGAAGAAGCTCGTACGCTTTTCTATTGATTACTTTCCACACTCTGCCTACAGACAAACGATTTTTAGCATTACCGATAAAACGTGGATGATGGCAGAGCATGACTGGGAACAGGAGAGACGTGTGGAGAGAGAGGACGGGAAGGGAAATTATTTAACTTATAAAAAAAAAGAAACGTATACTCGCGAAACACCCTCTGTTAGTTTCTATGTTTGTTTAGTGTGTAACTGACGTAAGTAACGTTATCTTGCAAACTCACCTTTAGGACTGCAAACTTTCTGTA
This sequence comes from Coenobita brevimanus, assembly GCF_032717465.1. NCBI lineage: Eukaryota > Metazoa > Arthropoda > Malacostraca > Decapoda > Coenobitidae > Coenobita > Coenobita brevimanus. Next base: position 23,023,538 of record NC_137041.1, read on the forward strand.
ATGTTTCATATAATACTTGCTGGCAACATCAGTCCAGTCCAAATAATCCTGGGCGTCTGTGTTCATTACGAAGAATCTTCATACACCAGTTTCATACATTTCACAATAACATTATTATACCACCTGCTGCAATTCAATATTATCATTAGGGAATGTGTTCTTAACTTATCCCCGAACACATTTCTTGAATATGAGTAAGGTGACCAGAGTCCCGCTTTTTTGACGTTTGTCCCGCTTTTTAAATTGTGACTAAACTGTCCTCCTTTTTTAACAAATTATCGTAAACGTCCCGCTTTTAGAAAATTACTATTACATTAGATATAAAATGACCTTTTATGATAATATGATGAATTTGTAGAATTATGCATAATCCAAACCAAATGAAATACCGAATTGTTAATATATGTAATACTCACTAACCGGTAACTTTGGTCGGACCATTCACCGTACCGTACGGTATGTTGGTCTTGTTCCTTTGAGACGTTAGTGTTTGATTAGCAGCCTCATGGTGGGGTGCAACGCTATATATATATATATATATATATATATATATATATATATATATATATATATATATATATATATACGTGATAATGTCCCACTTTTAGCTCCAGTAAATCTGGTCACCTTAAATATGAGCCATTTAAACAATACCTGTCAAATCTATCTCAAACAGTGTTCCCAGGTCAACAGGCTCGTATCACGCCCGCTGAAAGGGACGAACGTCTGCTGTCGACTGTACACAGTTAACCTTTTTTCTGCCTGCTACCACCTCGTCAACTTCGATATATTGGCCAGAATCTCACTGTAGTCATCTCATCCGATTAAGGCAATTACTAACTGCTTTCACTTTAACTTGGCCAAAAAATGCAACCTCTGCATCATAAAGGCTGGGGAGTAACACTTGCCTCAGAATATGATGCTAATTACGAAGAAGATATACAGAAAGGAGACACGGTTGCTGAACTGTCTTTCTCTGTCTCTGATGAAGGTTAAATGAACTGCAAGAGGAAAATCTGGGCCAAGTCAAGGTGAAAGAACGATTGCACCTCTTCCTGAGCTATTTCTTTTGCATGTTAGACTTCAGTATTTCTTTTTTATGCTACGTGCATCATCTTAATACTGAAATAGGTTGCATATTTTGTATAGTAGGATATAATAACATGCCATTTGTTAAATTACGTTGGTAAGGAAGCTGTGATGCGAAGCTGCCCTTGCTTACAATAATGAACCTCTTTCCGCAGACCTTATAGTTCTTTTACCCCAAGGTGACCTAGATTTTTATCCTTTTGCAGATTTTGTCACGCAGCTCATTGGCAGATAAAGACTTTACGGCACTACATCCCTTTTATAGCACTTCTTCATGACGAGCAAAATATGCTAGTTTGGTCGTTTGTTACAGCTCAGCATTGACAATGGAAAGGTACTGATTAGTATCAAGTAAATACCATTTACATTTCAAGTTTATGAAACTACTTCACCCACATTAATGACATCTGCTACTGTCTGTCAGTCAACTCCCCACTCCCGCACCCTTTGTTGCCACTTCACCGAGGTGCGAACCAACAAATTCCAGAACATGAACGAAACATCTAACACGCTTTGAGCACACATTTAATACACCTATATATGGCAAATTAGGAGGACAACATGATACCATACGGTACAGGAGCGAGTTCTCTGTGTTTTTAACTGGTAGGTGAAATACGCCCAGCAATTTCCAGTGTGTCACAAGGCCATAAAGTTGTGTATTGCTAGCAGATTGTATGGGGGTTACGACCTTTATATGCTGCCTGTTCTTACAGAACACAACTTAGCATTTACCACTCGCGAATCTAAGACTTATATGCGAGACATAGAAGACTTATTTTGCTCTAGGCATTACTGCAGCGGCCAAACAAAATTATTCCTCATGGGACTAGACGTCTAACCGTTTACTGTAATGTAACGTAGTCCCACAGTGCAGTCATTACACTTACACATGCTGATGTAATTATTACTGTGATTAGGATGAAGGATACGATGATGGGAGAAGTGGTACCTGATTCAGAAAATAACAGGACTGTATAGTAGTCCTCATCCATATATCGAATGGCTATGTAGTGACATTGGTTACAGGTATGTGTGTATGCGTATGTGTGCAATTATGCAACAGGTGTGTGTGTGTGTGTGTGTGTGTGTGTGTGTGTGTGTGTGTGTGTGTGTGTGTGTGTGTGTGTTCTTACCTAATTGTTCTTACCTAATTGTATCTTTACAGGAATGAGTCAAGCTCGTACTGTCCCGTGTCTTAAACCATATTTATCGTACATATCCTTCAATTTGTGAATTGTTTTGGCACACACTATTTCATTCGGTAGTGCATTCCACTGATCAATTGCTCTGTTTGGGAAACTGAATTTCCTTACGTCTTTATCACCTCTCTTCTTATGCAATTTTTTGCAGTGTCCTCTTGTTGATGCTTCTCCATATGTTACGTAATCATTTATGTCTATTTTCTCCTTCCCTGATATGCACTTATATAGCATTATCATGTCACCTCTTTTCCTTCTCTCCTGTAGTGTTGGTAGATTCAGTTTATTTAGTCTTTCTTCGTAGCTTAGGTCCCTTAAGCTTGGTAGCCATCTTGTAGCGGCCCTTTGAACTTTTTCAATCTTGTCTATATGCTTTTTGAGATGAGGACTCCAGACTACTGATGCATATTCCAGGGTTGGTCTAATGAATGATGTTATTATCCTTCTTAGCATGTCTTCATTTATGTATGTGAATGCTATTCTCATATTTGCAAGCAGTGTATACATGTTCCGTACCTTCTCGCTGATGTGGTCAGCCGGAGATAGTCTGTTATTGATAATCACACCTAGGTCTTTCTCTCTTTCTGATGTGTATAGGGTTTTATTTCCTAACTTATAATCCCAATCAGGTCTTTTTCCACTTTTACCAAACTTGATTACATGACACTTGTCCACATTGAATTCCATTTGCCATGTACTACTCCATTCATGAAGTTTATTTCATTCTTCTTGTAGCTCTTTACAAGAGTCTGTGTTAGTAATTCTCCTTTGTATATTTGCATCATCTGCAAACATATTCAGATAGCTCTCATTTCCAGTGTTACTGTTTATATCATTTATATACACTAAAAACATGATTGTTGCCAGCACTGAACCGTGTGGTACTCCACTAGTCACTTCTTTCCATGATGAGTAGTTTCCTCTTAGTACTGTCCTCATTTCTCTTTTTATGAGAAAGTCTTGCATCCAACAAAACAGTTTGCCTCGAATTCCTCCTTGATGGTACAGTTTCCATAAAAGTCTTTGGTGTGGTACTGTGTCAAAAGCTTTCTTGAAATCTAAATGGATACTGTCCACCCATCCTTCCCTTTCCGGTATTGTGTTTGTTACTCTGTCATAGTAGCTCAACAGATTATTAACACATGATTTTCCTTTTCTGAAACCAAACTGTCTTTCTGTTATCATACTGTGTTCTTCTAGATGATTTACCCAAGCTTTTCTTATAAGTTTTTCTAATACCTTGCTTACAACACTGGTCAGCGATACTGGTCGGTAGTTGAGTGGATTTTGTCAGTTTCCTTTCTTGAATAAGGGGACAATATTTGCTTTTTTCCAAATATCATGTAGTTTACCTTGACTCAAGGATTTCTTGAAAATTAAAAATAATGGTTTACTTAACTCCTTTGCACATTCTCGAAATACCCAACATGAAATTTCATCAGGACCACTTGCATTTCCTCTGTCTAATCTACTTAACTCCTCCTGTATTACTTTTTCTGCTATTTGTATATCTGGTAGTATGTGTGGAAATGCGTGTTCCACATAGTCCCTCTCAAAATTTTTTTCTTCTGTAAAAACTAATTGGAAATTCTTATTTAGTGCTTCACATATATCTTTCTCTTGTGTATAAGTGATTTCCTCGTCCGTAATGGATTGTATTATATCTTTTACTTTGGTTTTGCTTCTGATATAGTTGTAAAACAGCTTTGGTTGATCAATTCTTTTATTTATTATATCCTCCTCAAACTGTTTTTGGGCTTCCCTACTTATTCTTGTATAGTCGTTTCTTGCCTGTTTGTAATTATTATATGCCCTTTCACTATTCTGTCTTTTGTATCTATTCCACAACAAATCTCTTCTTTCTTTTGATTTTTTACATTCTGTATTGAACCATTTCTGTATTTTCTTCTCTGCTTCTTTGTGCTGTGGGATGTACTTCTGGACTCCTATTTCATAAAATTCACAAAATTTTTTATATACAGCATTTAAATCTTGTCCTCTAAGCTCATTTTCCCAATCAACTTCTAAGAAATACTTCTTTGGGTCTTGATAACTTCCCTTTTTGTAGTTTAGGCTCTTTTTGTAACTGTCATTGCTGTTTACTATGTCATATGCTATCCTGAAGTTATAATTTAGTACTGCATGATCGCTTTTGCCGAGTGGAGGGTGATATATTAAACTGTCAATATCATTTTCTTGCCTAGTAAATATTAGATCTAGCACTGAAGGTACATCAAGTCCTCTTTTTCTGGTGGTTTCCCTCACATGTTGCGTTAAGAAAAACTCTTGTACGAGATCCAGGAGCTTTTGGTCCTAACAGCTTTCTTGGCTATTTATATCTAGAGTATTCCAATTTATATTTGTATTGAAGTCCCCAGTTAGTATAATTCTTTCCGATTTCTCTTCCATTTTATGTAGCAATGATCTTATACTCTGAATTGTACTCTCTGCCAGGTCCTTATATTCGTCTCTTTCCCATGTGTTTGATCTGGGTGGCATGTACAAATTGGCTACAATTACTTTACCTTCAGATGTGTCGATCTCTACTGCAATCAGTTCTACTTGTGATGGTATATCTAGTTTTATTTCCTTGACTTTTAGATTTTTCTTAGTTAGTATTATAATTCCTCCTCCTTTTTTTACATTTCTGTCTCTTCTCCATATATTGTATTCCTCTAAGTTTAGTATGTCATTGGATATCCTTGGTGTTAATTTTGTTTCAGTTAGGCATATTATTTGTGGTTCATTTTCTCTGACATAATCATTCATCTCTAGTAATTTAGATACCATTCCATCCACGTTTGAGTACATCAACTTTATCATCTTGTTTATATACTTGTCATGACATGGTTCTACTACCTTCCTCCTTTTTCTTCCATCCTGTTTGTGTACCACTTTCGTACCTGCAATCCTATTACTTTGTCAAAAAATTTCTTCTTCTCCTCTTCTGATCTTCCCTCATTTTTTGTTTTTGCTTCCTCCCTTTTCTCTTTCAGTAATTCCAGTTCCTCTTGTGTTAGGCATCTTTTTATCCATACATTTTTGAACTCTTTTTCCATAAGATTCTTTGCATTTTTTAGTATCTCTTCCACAGTGTTTACACTCTGAAAAGTCACCTTTAGAGGTCTTGTCTTGCTTTTCTCGTATTTCCCTAACCGTTTGTGTTCCTCTATGTCTTTACTACAGATTTCCTCTGATACTTCTTTCAGTAAGCTCATTACATTTGCCTTCTCCTTTTTGTCTCTTGTGATCTTGTTTTTAACTTCTTCCTCTTCTATACCAGTGATTACTATTGATTTGTTTATCTCTACTGAATCTCTGACTAACTTTGGATTGTTTTGGATTATTCTTTTCACTTCCTTTTTAATGCTTTTTTCCTCCGCCCTTGTTTCTAATTCTTTCTTTACTTTCACCATTTCAGCATACGTGGTTTCTACATCATTTTTGTAGCTTTGCACAGCTTCATTCACCTGTGTTATCTTCTCCTCAATATCACTGCTCTGGTTCATAAGGCTGCTTGCTTGCCTAATTGTCTCTGTGTCATTTTTGAACTCTTCCATAACACTCTCGTGACTGACTACTGTACTTGCCATTTCACTCACTTTCTTCCTAAGCGTACTCAATTCCAGTGTTAGTTCACTGATGGTTGTGTCTTTCTTATTGGCCTCCTTTCCTAGTTTTTCTATCTTTTCCTTTTGCAAGTGCATTTGCTTCTTTCATCAACTTCATTTTTGAAAGCCATTTCTAGTTTGTGTACACGTTCAACAAGTCTATTGCGAGTCTCCACTTCAACCAGTTCTTGGTAGAAATCATCATTTTGCTTTTTACTTTTATCCCTTTTCTTTTCCAAATTTGTTTTACTGAAGTATGTATCCATTTTGTAATACTAAATGAACAGAGTATGTACTTACAGAGTATGTACACTTTCCCCGTGTTGCTGTAGTCTAAACAAACCCAGCTGACTCAGCGCATTTTATTCCTCTTGGTTCTTTGTTCTGTTTGAACCAGTCTTGTTTAAACTTATATATTTTTTTTCCTTTTAATAATGAAAAATCATTTAGTCTAACTTGGTACAGAGCTTGACTCATTCAAAGATACTAATTTAGGTAATGCCACTGGCCGTGTTGGTTTGGTGCGGAGCGCCGATGTCGGACGTCTATCGCTGATGACTCCCTGTGTGTGTGTGTGTGCGTGTGTGATTCATACCAGAGGATGACTCGAATCGTTGAAGCAAAGTCTTATATATAGGATATATTATTCGTAGCTCATTTCGTGTCTATATATAAATATAAAAAAACAGAAAACATTTTTGTATGATTGACAACCTGGAGCACCGCCAGGTGGCTACTTATCGTAAATGTGGTTGAAATAGCTTCATGCACTTGAAATGGGAATAGTATTTACTTGATGTTAATAAGAAAATATTATCATAATGTATTAAAAATATACTTGCTCAGCTTTTTTTCATACTCATGCCTTAATTTATATCATGTTGCTTCTCCACGTTCTTATGCTAGCTGGCAGCACATCGCACATTACTGTTCGTCATGGTATATTATTAACACTAGCAGTAATTCACGTGAATGTTGATTCATGAAAACATGGATACAACGTAACATCGCCAGCCACGAATATTACAAACCTACCCGACAACGTTTAGACTAGGGTTGGGTGGAGAGAGAGAGAGAGAGAGAGCGAATACTGTGCGTCTGTTCTTACTTTTTTTTTTAATAGATAATGAATGGAGAAAGGAAAAACAAAGGAAATAAAAAAATAAGTCCATGTGCCTAAAGGCATCCTCCATTCACAAAATATTAAAAACAACTGGATTTAAATAAAAGTGGATTAAATGTTTGTGGGAAGCAACTCCAAGGAAGTGAATTCCAGAGAGTAGTAGTTCTGGGAATAAATGAATTTTGATAAGCAGAGGTCCTGCATTGCGGGGGAGAGAGTGTGAGTTCATGGGCGCTCCCAGCTGCCTGCATATTTCGGGAGAAAATGTGAAGGGGAGGCACAAATGAAGCAAGTTCGTCAGAGCACTTACGGTAAAAATATAGGTAAAATAATGCTAAAGAAGCAACATCTCTACGTACAGATAATGGAGGAAGGTGCTGCGTAGTGGCAGGATTATTGATTAATGTAATGGCTTTATTTTGAATTTTGTCCAACTGCCTCAGTGCAACCGCTTGACATCCACTCCACAGTGGCGAATAGTATTCGATCTGAGAACGCACATGACTTTCGTATATTGCGGCCATCTGCTCGTCAGTGAAGAATTCATGAAGTCTGTACATAAGTCCCAATTTTTTAGAAGCATTTTTAGCAAGGGATTTAACATAAGCTGTCCAGCTTAGGTTGAGGTTTAGAGTAACACCTAGGATATCAACTGTAGTGGATATAGGAATACTGACATCATTTAAAAATATGTGAGAGTCTGAGGGATTCTTTCTGTTGGAGAAATTAATGTATTTAGTTTTCTGAGCATTAAAGGAAACCAGATTTGTTTGTCCCCATTGATTAATTTTAGAAAGGTCCTGGTGCAGAGAAATTGCTGTGTTTATTTGGGAATTTATAATATCAGACTGTGTAAAGGAGGTACTAAATGTAAAAGAACTATGAAGGCTCGAGTCACCAGCATAAGAGTGTATTGGGTTGTGAGTGACAGATAGGTCATTTACATGAATGAGAAAGAGGGTTGGGGCCAAAACTGATCCCCGACGTACGCCACCATTTATGGAATGAAACTGGGAATGAATTCCATCTACCATGACCAGTATTTTTCTATTATGAAGATAAGAGAAAATAAGAGGAACCAGTGATGCAAGGCCATAGTGTGACATCTTAGACAATATGGCCCGGTGCCATAATCTGTCAAATGCTTTTGAAATGTCAAGTACCACTGTGTGTGTTTCACCGTGTTGGTCTATTGCTTTGTTAATCTGATGGTTAAGAAAGCAAAGAATGTCTACAGTTGAACGTCCTTGTCTAAATCCATACTGCTGATCATTGATTAATTTATTGATTTCTAGATGCTTGACTATGTGTTTGTTTATTAGAGTCTCAAAAACTTTACCGAGGACGGAAGTTATTGCGATTGGTCTATATTTGATGGATCAGTAGTTGCACCCTTTTCAGGAACAGGATGGATATTTGCTTCTTTCCAAGAGGCTGGAAAACTTGAGGTACGGATGCATAAGCGGAAAAATTTTGCCAATACAGGAGTCAACACTGAGGAGCAATTTTTAAGTTCTACTGAATGAATTTCATCTGGACCAGTATCTTTGTCTACTGAGAGATTCTGTAATACAGCTTTTACGTATCTGGTGTGAATCTTGAAAAGGGGTATTTGAGGGGAATCAAAATCAAGTACAGGAATACTGTGATTTTCTGTATTTAGGGTTGAGTTTGTCGAGAAAATGTCGACAAGAATGTTGACTTTTCCACGTGGGTCACTTACTAGATTTCCATTGGGGGACTGTAACGGTGGAATGGAAGAGGAGGTAGTGAAGTTAGATTTGAAAGAAGTAAGGGTAGACCAGAATATTTTGTTATCATTTGGGTTGTTTAGTAGTTTGTTAGCTTGTCTGTGAAGAAAGTTTGATTTAGAAAGATGGATAATAGTTTTGGCATGGTTTCTGATAGCCAATTTCTACAACAGTTAAAGGCTTCTTTGGTTTTGGTCTTTCTATAAGTGTTATAGGCTATTGTTTTATGTTCTGTTACTCTAGCACAGTTCTGGTCAGACCATTTAGGTGAATTACATCTTTTTCTGTAACTATGATGGGGAATGAATGTTTCCCTACGGACTTTAATGAAATCCTGTATGTGGCTCAATGTGGAGTCTGCATCTTGGGAGAAAAAGGAGGTCCAAGGAACATCCATGAAAACATTTTGGAGACCCTCCCAATCTGCCTTGTCATAGTGCCATTTAGTCACCGTGGAAAGGTTCAGAGCAGGAGGGTGTAGTAGTTGTTAAACTAGTGGCTTGAATCAGACAATGATCCGAGGATCCAAGGGGGAACTTCACTTCGATGTTATAATTATCTGAATTGGTTGTTTGAAACAAGTCCAGTAGGTAGGGATTTTGATTGGGGTTGTCTAGTACACGGGTAAGAGTAAATGAGTCTGCAAATAGCTCACATTCAAGACAAGAGTCATCAGTTCTGACTGAATAAGTGAGCCATTCAACATTATGGACATTAAAATTACCCAGAATAGTATTTCTATTGCAGTATTGATGTTGAGGACACTTTTTTTTTTTTATGCGAGGAAGAAGGAACCAAAGGCCACGAGCCCGCAATAAGTTTTCCTTCCAAGAGAAAAACAAAATACAAGAAAGAGCCAAATTCAAGAACCGATCATTTCGAGATGCCTGGACACACTGCGTTTGAAAGACTGGAGATCATAGGAACCCGGAAATACAGACAGAGGGAGACAGTTCCAGAGTTGGCCTGTTGTATAAATGAAGGGCTGGGAGTAACGGTTAACTCTTGCATTAGAGAGTTGGACAGAAAAGGGATAAGAGTTTGTTACTAGAAAGGTCCTACACGCCCATCGTAGAGGTGGAGGAATGCATGCAGGCAGTTCAGATGAGCAGTGACCATTGAAGTAGCGATAGAAAAGAGATAAAGATGCAACAGTGTGACGAAGAGACAGAGGTGGAAGGGAGTCAGTAAGGGGAGGAGAGTTAATGAGACGAAAAGCCTTTGACTCCACCCTATTGAGAAGAACTGTATGTGGGGAGCCTCCCCACACATGAGAGTTGTACTCCACACAGGGGCAGATAAAACCCCTGTATAGAGTCAACAGATGTGCAGGGGTAAAGAAGGAACGGAGTCAGCTTAGCACACCTAATCTCTTCGAAGCAGATTTTACAAGGGATGTAATATGATCTTTCCAAGATAAGTCCCGAGTAAATGAAACCCCAAGCATGTTCAAGGATGATGCAGGATTAAGCTGAATATTATTAAACATTAGTGGGTATACCTGTGGAAGATTTTGTGGGGTTGATAAGTGTAAAAACTGAGTCTTTGATGCATTAAAAACAACCAGATTATTTTTACCCCAGTCAGAGATACGAGCTAAGTCAGACATTAGATGTACCATAACCTTAGCCCTTGTTTGTTGAAGTAACTGCTCAGATGGACATTGCGGGAACCGAATGGAAAGGTGAAGGGTGGAGTCATCATCATAAGAGTGGATAGGGTTAGATGTACAGCTTAGAAGGTCATTGATGAATAAAAGGAAGAAACTCGGTGACAGAGCCCTGAGGAACACCACTGTTAATAGATCTAGGGGTAGAACGATGCCTGTCTACAGCAGCGGATATAGAACGACCAGAAAGGAAGCTAGAGATGAAGGCACAGATAGAAGGACGGAAACCGTAAGAGGACAGTTTGGAAATTTTTGATTTATCCCAGACTCGATCGAAAGCCTTAGAGATCCCAAGTGCAATGGCAAAGCTTTTGCCAAAGTCCCGAAAGGAGGGTGACCAGGAGTCTGAAAGGTAGGTGTGAAGTTCGCCAGTGGAGTGTCCCTGACGGAACCCATACTGACAATCAGAAAGAAGGTTGTGACAGGAAAGATGCTTTAAAATTTTTCTATTAAGAATTGACTTGAAAACTTTTGAGATACAGGATGTTAAAACAATTGGACGATAGTTAGAGGGTTGGGAATGGTCACCCTTCTTTGGGACTGGCTGAATGAGAGCAAACTTCCAGCAAGAAGGAAAGGTACAAGTTGATAGACAAAGGCAACAGAGCTTGCCTAGGCAGGGTGTAAGCACAGAAGCACAGTTCTTGAGAACAACGGAAGGGACTCCATCAGGCCCATATGCCTTATTAGTATTGAGGACAGCAATGTCAGAAAAAACATCAGCTGAAGATTTTTTAATGCCAGCCTTGAGAAAGTCAGAGGGGGGAAGTGATGGAGGAACAGCACCGGAAACGTCTAAGGTGGAACTGGAGGAGAAAGTCTGAGTGAAGAGATCTGCTTTATCAGTAGAAGAAATAGCTACAAAGCCATCAGAGTAGAAAAGAGGAGGGAAGGATGATGAGGTAAAGTTGTTAGAAAGGCTTTTGGGAAGGTGCCAGAAGAAGCAGGAGGAATTCGAGTAGGAGAGTTGAGAGCATTTAGTACAGATGAAATTATTTTTAGCAGTACGAAGAACAGACTTAGCACAATTCCGGGCAGAAACGTATAAAAGATGTGATTCAGGGGTGAGTTGGCTCCGGTACCTTTTATAGGTCCTCTCGTTGTTGTGGACAGCATTAGAACAAGCGTGATTAAACCAAGGCTTTCTTGCATTAGTCAGAGGGTATGAGAAAGGAATGTATGCTTCCATGCCTGAGAGAATAACCTCCGAAATGCGCAAGGCACACTCAGATGGCTCCCGGCCATGGAAACAATACTCATTCCATGGAAAATCAAAGAAGTACTGCCTGAGGGCCTCCCAATCCGCAGCTCCAAAGCGAAAACAGAGAGTCAAATAACCTTGACTTTGGAGGGGCATTAGAGGAATGATAACCACAACAGAAATACTTAATTTTATCAAAAGAATTTAATTTATATATGGAGTAGTCATGAGACTCCCAGGAGGTGACAACAGAGGGGTAAGCAGGGCGTGCGTGACGTCCGTGCGATATGGACGTAAGTCCTATATAGCCACGTGCCCCTACTCCCGGGAATGCACCCGGCGCGAACACCTCAGTCCGGGTACATTACCCTTCCACCGACCTAGCCTTCGTCAGGATCGGGGTGGAGCTAGAAACATAGCTCCAGGCAGCACCCTAGTGATGGCTGGTAACTGCACATCAAAAGCAACGGCCTGTAGCCTTGCATCAGTGATGGCTGGTAGCCGCACATCAAAAGCAATGGCTTGCAGCCATGCAACAGTGATGGCCAGTAGTCGCACCCTTAAGAGACGGCCAGCAGCCGTCATAGTGCTGCCCACCAACCCTGCAGAACCCGTGACGGCCGGTTGCTGTATGCAGAGAGAGAGCGGTACGCCCTCTCTCCTTCTGCAGTTGCCACAAGGGGCACAAGACCGGTGACAGCCGGCAGCCACACCAGTAGACATGGGATGGCCAGTAGTTGCCCTCCTCCTTCTCATCGCCCCTCATACAGGACTTCAGTGACGGCCGGTAACCGTGCCTGCAGGTAGGTGACAGCCGGCTGCCACACTTCGTCTGTAGTCCTGTCAGGGAGTCAGGCCCTAGTGATGGCCGGTTGCCGCACCGAAGGGAAAGGGATCTTCCTCCTGTTGCCCAAGGGACCTCAGTAACGGCCAGTAGCCACGCCAGGGAGGAGCGCCTTAAAAGACCCTCACCCCCTTTGACTTCACAACATGAGGGAGACCGCTGCTTGTGCCGCCCCTCTTGTGACAGACCAAGTCGCACCCTTGGCTCCCCAGACTGAGGCAGCCTTCAGGAGGAGGACCTTCCCCTCAAGGACTGGTGGTGAGGACCCATCTTGATCTCGGGGCTGCACTCCATCCTGCCAATGCCAGAGGGAGACCAATGCCTGTTGGACTCCTACCGCCTGCAACACTGCAGCCCTACCTTGATGGCGAAGCAGAGGGAGTGAGACCGCATGAGACGGGCTCTCCACGCTGCCCCTATACCCTGGGGCATGACCTCAGCAGCCCAGAGGAGGAGCGACTCCCTTCCCACACTGGGCGCCTGCAGGAGCACCTTCAGAAGATTTTTGGCCCCATTCTCGAGGGCCAAACCCTCGTACTAAGCCCCACCAGTGCGGGGCCCTTCACGCCTGACCACAGCCCATCCCAGAGGATGACACCCCCACAAGTAGTCCCATGGCCCTTCAATGAGAGGACACCTTTTTTTTTTTTTTTTTTTTTTTTATGCGAGGAAGAAGGAACCAAAGGCATGAGCCTGCAGTAATAGTTCCCTCCAAGAGAAAAACAAAATACAATACAGAGCCAAATTCAAGATCCGATCATTTTGAGATGCCTGGACACACTACGTTTGAAAGACTGGAGATCATAGGCAGAAGGAAATACAGACAGAGGGAGACAGTTCCAGAGCTGACCTGTTGCATAAATGAAAGACTGGGAGTAACGGTTAACTCTTGCATTAGAGAGTTGGACAGAAAAGGGATGAGAGTTTGCTGCTAGACGGGTGCTACGCGCCCGTCGTAGAGGTGGAGGAATGCAAGCAGACAGTTCAGAGGAGCAGTGACCATTAAAGTAGCGATAGAAAAGAGATAAAGATGCAACAGTGCGGCGAAGAGACAGAGGTTGAAGGGAGTCAGTAAGAGGAGGAGAGTTAATGAGACGAAAAGCCTTTGACTCCACCCTATTGAGAAGAGCTGTATGTGGGGAGCCTCCCCACACATGAGAGTTGTACTCCACACAGGGGCGGATAAAACCCCTGTATAGAGTCAACAATTGTGCAGGGGTAAAGAAAGAGCGGAGTCGGCTTAGCACACCCAATCTCTTGGAAGCAGATTTTACAAGAGATGTAATATGATCTTTCCAAGATAAGTCCCGAGTAAATGAAACCCCAAGCATGTTCAAGGATGATGCAGGATTAATCTGAATATTATTAAACATCAGTGGGTATACCTGTGGAAGATTTTGTCGGGTTGATAGGTGTAAGAACTGAGTCTTAGATGCATTAAAGACAACCATATTATTTTTACCCCAGTCAGAGATATGAGTCAAGTCAGACATTAGGTGTGCCATAGCCTCATCCCTTGTTTCTTGAAGTAACTGTTGAGATGGGCGTTGCGGGAACCGAATGGAAAGGTGAAGGGTGGAGTCATCAGCGTATGAGTGGATAGGGTTAGATGTACAGCTTAGAAGATCATTGATGAATAAAAGGAAGAGAGTTGGTGATAGGACAGAGCCCTGAGGAACACCACTGTTGATAGATCTAGGAGAAGAACGATGGCCGTCTACGACAGCAGCTATAGAACGACCAGAAAGGAAGCTAGCGATGAAGGCACAGATAGAAGGATAGAAACCGTAGGAGGGCAGTTTGGAAATTAAAGATTTATGCCAGACTCGATCGAAAGCCTTTGAGATGTCAAGTGCAATGGCAAAGCTTTCGCCAAAGTCCCGAAAGGAGGATGACCAGGAGTCTGAAAGGTAGGTGAGAAGATCGCCAGTGGAGCGTCCCTGACCGAACCCATACTGACGATCGGAAAGAAGGTTGTGATAGGAAAGATGCCTTAAAATTTTTCTATTAAGAATTGACTCGAAAACTTTTGAAATACAGGAAGTTAAAGCAATTGGACGATAGTTGGAGGGTTGGGAGTGGTCACCCTTCTTTGGGACTGGCTGAATGAGAGCAAACTTCCAGCAAGAAGGAAAGGTACAAGTTGACAGACAAAGGCGAAATAGTTTGCCTAGGCAGGGTGTAAGCACAGAAGCACAGTTTTTGAGAACAACAGGAGGGACCCCATCAGGCCCATATGCCTTGTTAGTACTGAGGCCAGTAATGGCAGAAAATACATCAACTGAAGAAATTTTAATGTCAGCCATGAGGAAGTCAGAGGGGGGAAGTGATGGAGGAACAGCACCGGAATCGTCTAAGGTGGAATTGGAGGAGAAAGTCTGTGCGAAGAGATCTGCTTTATCAGTAGAAGAAATAGCTACAGAACCATCAGAGTAGAAAAGAGGAGGGAAGGATGATGAGGTAAAGTTGTTAGAAAGATTTTTGGCAAGGTGCCAGAAGGAGCGGGAAGAATTCGAGTTGGAGAGTTGAGAGCATTTAGTATGGATGAAATTATTTTTAGTAGAGCGAAGAACAGACTTAGCACGATTCCGGGCAGAAACGTAAAGATTATGTGATTCAGGGGTGGGTTGGCTCCGGTACCTTTTGTAGGCCTTCTCCTTGTTGCGGACAGCATTAGAACAAGCGTGATTAAACCAAGGCTTTCTTGCGTTAGTCAAAGGATATGAGAAAGGAATGTATGCTTCCATGCCCGAGAGAATAACCTCCGTAATGCGCAAGGCACACTCAGATGGCTCACGGCCATGGAAGCAATAATCATTCCAGGGAAAATCAAAGAAGTACTGCCTGAGGGCCTCCCAGTCCGCGGCTCCAAAATGCCAGAGACGACGTTTCCCTGGAGGGTCCGCAGGCCGTACTGGAGCGATAGGACAGGTTAAGGTAATAAGGTTGTGATCGGAGGAGCCCAACGGAGAGAAAAGATTAACAGAGTAAGCAGAAGGATTAGTTGTGAGGAAGAGGTCAAGTATGTTGGAGCTCTCTCCAAGGCGGTCAGGGATACGGGTAGGGTGCTGTACAAGCTGCTCTAGGTCATTAAGGATGGAAAAGATGTAGGCTTGTTCACCAGGTGGATCCGTGAAAGGAGAGGAGAGCCAAAGGTGGTGGTGAACGTTGAAATCTCCAAGAATGGAGATTTCAGAGAAAGGAGAAATGGACAGAATGTGTTCCATCGTAGAAGTAAGATAGTCGAAGAATTTTTGATAGTCAGTAGAATTAGGGGATAAGTAAACAGCACAGATATATTTAGTCAGAGAATGACAGGAAAGCCGAAGCCAGAGAGTGGAGAATTCAGAAGAATCAAGTTCAGGAACACGAGAGCAAGATAAGTCGTTGCGTATGTATACACAACAGCCACCTTTGGCTTTGAAATGAGTATAGAGAAAGTAGGAGGATATAGAAAAGGGTTTGCTGTCAGTTGCCTCAGACAGCTGAGTCTCCGTTAGAAAAAGAAGGTGAGGTTTAGAGGAGGAGAGGTGGTGCTCAACAGAGCGAAAGTTAGAGGAAAGGCCGCGAATGTTGCAGAAATGAAGAAGAAGAGAGTCAGACAGTGGTTCCAACAATGGGCTGCCACCTGTGAGCCGCCGGCCCCCCCTTGGTTGGCCTGCTCCCCTGCCCCATATCCCCATAGTGACTGTGACTTCTCTGCCCGCAAGGTGATTTTGAAAGTGGCTACCCGAGTGTAGGATACAGTGACAGTGTTTGTCTGAGCACCCAATCTCTAGTGAAAGTGATGAGAGACATGACCAGTGTGTAATGCAGGACAGAAACAGAATTACCGTAAAGAACAAACGCCCTAGAACAAAGTTTAGTCCCATCTTCCCTTAAGTGCAGTGTTTGTCCACCTGTCGGTATCCTGCATGATACCTATAACTTATATACACCTGTCAATTCCAGTCCTTGCCTTTGGACAGAGTCTTGTGAATCGTCTAGCTTCCTGTATCCAGAATTTGGTAATATACTTGCAAGGTTGTTGCCCTGTGTTTTCATGCCATGTTCCTCTCACACTGTGTCTAAGCTCCGGTCTAGAAAGGGAACCCAGCTATACCTTAGGTGTTATTGGGACGAGAAGCCAACCTAAAAACACCTAGCATAACACTGGTGGACAGTGGTTGTTCTTGACACGGGCAAACACAGAGAGAAGCAAACAGGGAAATTGGCAAAATGGCAACCAAACCACATGTACAATTGCCCAAATTTGTTCAGGAGCAGTACGATAATCACACGTACCTGTCCATAGTCAAGCTACTGCTAGATATTGGCTTTGAAGATGACAGACAAAAGTTCGCTGTCACCCTACCACTTCTGGGCAAGGCAATAGCCAGTATTGCACCCAAAGTCGTCCCTGAACTAATTTGGGCGAATTACACCAAAATAGCAGTAGAAGCGATCACACCATCTCTAGGAAGAATGGTGGCGCTGTCCCAACTGGACAGCCTAACATACAACGGAAGCCTGGATGACACTCTCATCTAGGCCGGGTGGCTCATCACCGCTGCTTACCCGGAAGCTGACAAAGAAACCCGGGAGCAGCACACGTTTAACACCGTACTCAGAGTTCTCCCCAGTATGGTCAAGGAACACTTCACCATACATAACCCTACGGGAGACCTGGACAGGGATGTCCAGCTAATAAGTCAACTTCTGACCTCCCGCTCCACCCCTCAGCAAATCAACGTAGTGAGTAAATTCCCTACGAACAAACCAGCCCCACCCAGCAAGCCTCAGCCATTACCAACCCACACCAACCCTATGCCAACTCCAGCCAGGGCACACCCCACCAACAAGCACCTGGCATAATCAATCCCTGGGAGTTCTCTGCTTGTAGCCACAGATGTCTATTCCATGACATCTGGGAGCAGCTTAAAGCAGCCTGACGCAAATCTAACACACCAAGCCGACACAAGGTATCCTCTTTAGAGAACGAGAACACCATACCACCAGGAGACACCGATCCCAAGGAAACAGAGCTGAAGGAAGAGGAGATCCTACAGCAGCTGGATTTTTAGGGCCACCCCCACACCTCCCCATGATGGCTGGGGCCATCTCTGAGAAATATCGTCCCCTGGTCTATAATAAGATGAGACTCAAGGGGTTAAAACGAGGCTTCTGGTCGATACTGGAGCAACCAGATTGTACCTCTATAGTTACTTTTACACCTGTCACAAATCGGCTTTTGGCCCGCTTTTCCCTACATCGACTCATCTCATGGACGCAGGGAATGGCCCCCTACCCATCTGTGGGGAAACCCAGGCCTTAGCACCGACACCCACCAAAAAGTCTCTACCCAGAATAACTTCATCGTGTTCGACTTGGCTTGTTGCTCCTATGATAGCTATCTGGGACTGGACCTCCTACAGAAGCTATGAACAACTATCAACTGCCACATGTGGCAACTTCAGTTTCGGGAGCCACCAGTCCCCTCCCCCAATCCCCTACAACCCCTGTGGACCTGCAAAACCCTCCCTTACCCCTCCCCAGCACCATGCCCCACCCATCTGCCCCCACTCCCCCGATCCCTTTCCTAGCCTCCCTGCTCGCCCAACCTTCCCTGCTACCACTACCTCTACCATCACAATTCCCCCTCACCACGAAGCATGGCTGCCACTGAACAGGCCCACCGGAACATCTTTCCTATTCTCCCCGGACCTTGTGGTATGGGTTTGTGGTAGGAGAAATGGAAGAAGCAGAGCCATGAGCCCCCACCACCACCCCTCCCCCACCCCACTACTCCCCATACCTGAGCATCTCTAACCCCACCAAGCTGACACTTTCTGCCACCTACTCATGGACTTTCAGGACTTTCTGGACTTTCAGGACCTACCGATATCAGCCACACTACCTACGTGGCACACGAAATACACACCACAAGATCGCCTATCCTCCAACCATCCCGACGGAAGAACCCAAAAGAAAGAACAAAGGAAGACCGGCAGGTCCAGGAAATGATCAATGCTGGCGTTGTTTCATCTTCCACCAGCCCCTGGTCCTCTCCTGTCATCCTCATCAAGAAGTAAGATGGCACCATACAGTTCTGCGTGGACTACCATCACCTTAATGACGTTACCATCAAAGATGCCACCCCACAGCCCAGGATCAATATTTCCCTCGACTCGCTGCATGGCACTTCCTTGTTCTCTACCCTAGACCTCCAATCTGGGTATTGACAGGTCCCCATACATCCCGAGGATAGAGGGAAAACCGCGTTTTCCACTGGCAATGGAAAACATTATGAATTTAACTTTTTGCCCTTCGGACTCTGCAACGCACCCTCCACCTTCTCCAGATTGATTGGGTCCGTCCTGAATGGCCTCACCTGGGAAATCTGTCTGGCATACTTGGACAACATGATCATCTTTAGCATGACATGGGCCGATCACTTTCAGCACCTCAGTAAAGTCTTTCAACACATTCTCCAGGCAGGCGTCCTGGCCACCAGAACTGTTGCTTTCGTGGGGCATATAGTCTCGAAAGATGGCATTTCACCCGACACCAACAAGCGCTATTGCAGAGCTCCCCCTACTGCGCGACGTCCATGAGGTCTGAGCCTACCTGGGCCTCACCTCATAGTACTATTGGTTCTTGAAGGGATTCGCCAATATCGCCAAGCCCTTACACGATCTGACCTGGAAGGGAGAACCTTTTACCTGGACCAGTGAGTGACTGGCTGCCTTTCAGGAACTGAAAGACAAGCACATCACCAGCCCCATTGTAGCCTTCCCCAATTACTCCCTGCCCTTCCAAGTATTCACAGGCATCTCCCTGATCGCGATTGGCGCTGTCCTTTCCCAAGTCCAGGAGTGACGAGAACATATCATTGCCTGCACCAGTCATACCCTTAACCAGGCTTAAATGAATTATGCCGCAACCAAGCGAGAGTGCCTGGGCATCATATGGCCTTTGGAGCATTTCTGGGCCTATCTTTCCAGAACATATCTCACCATCATCACAGACCATCAGTCGCTCCAATGGCTCTGGCAGTCTGACACTCACAATGCCCAGCTCATCATAGGGAGGGAGATGTTGGAGGAATTTAACTATGAGATCACCTACCGTCCCAGCAAGCTCCATACTAACGATGATGCACTTTCGCACCTGCCCCTCCGTGCCATCTGATGCGAGCCAGAGCTCCTCCAACAGTGGCATGACAAGGACTGCCTCCCCTGGGTTCTGCCCCATTTACTGGCCAAACTCCACTGACAGGGCGACAATTTATTCACCCCATCTGGCCACATCCTCCTCGACCCCGACACCTCTTTAGGCACCATGAAGCATCTCCACGCTGATAATGGAATCCACTTAGGTATCAAGAAGCTCCTCCAGCTGTTCAACGACACCTAATGGACCCCCAACCCCAGCAAGCTGGCCAAGCAAGTCACCCAGTCCTGCCAAGCCTGCACATTAGACAAGGATGTCACCCACACCACAAGCCCATCAGGCAGCATAACCACCCACAAACCTTGGCAGTTGCTATCAGTAGATACTGTGGGGCCCCTACCCCCTAAGTCAGGGTACCGTTACACCATCTTTGTAGATACATAATCCAAGTTCCTTATCACATGCTCAGCCGAAGAGCATCACACCATTGCCATGGCCGACGCCCTCGTTCTCCATGTATTCCCCTATTTTGGAATTTCACAGGCCCTGCACTCTGACAACGCCTCCGAGTTTACCAGCAACATCTAGCAAGAGCTAGCCAACCTATTCGGTTAGCTCTTGCATTAGCGAGTTGGACAGAAAAGGGATGAGAATTTGTTGCTACATGGGTGCAATGCACCCGTCATAGAGGTGCAGGGATGCAAGCAGACAGTTCAGAGGAACAATGACCATTGAAGTAGCGATAGAAAAGAGATAAAGATGCAACAGTGTGGCGAAGAGACAGAGGTTGAAGGGAGCCAGTAAGAGGAGGAGAGTTGATGAGACGAGAAGCCTTAGACTCCACCCTATTAAGAAGAGCTGCATGTGGAGGGCCTCCCCACACATGAGAGTTGTACTCTAAACAGGGGTGAATAAAACCCGTGTATAAAATCAACAACTGTGCAGGGGTAAAGAAGGTACAGAGTCAGCTTAGCACACCTAAGCTCTTGGAAGCAGATTTTTACAAGAGATGCAATATGATTTTTCCAAGTCCCGAGTGAATGAAACCCCAAGCATGTTCAAGGATGACACAGGATTAACCTGAATATTATTAAACCTTAGAGGGTACTCCTGTGGAAGATTGTGTCGAGTTAATAGGTGTAAAAACTGAGTTGTTGATGCATTAATAATAACAAGATTATTTTTACCCTTGTCAGAGATACAAGCCAAGTCAGACATTAAGTGTGCCATAGCCTCATCCCTTGTTTGTTGAAGTAACTGCTGAGATGGACGTTGCAGAAACCAAATGGAAAGGTGAAGAGTGAAATCATCAGCATACGAGTGGATAGGGTTAGATGTACAGCTTAGAGGGTCATTGATGAATAAAAAGAAAGGGTTGGTAATAGGACAGAGCCCTGAGGAACACCACTGTTGATAAATCTAGGAGAAGAACGATTGCCGTCTACAATAGCAGCTATAGAACGACCAAAAAGGAAGCTATTGATGAAGGCACAGAGAGAAGGATAGAAACCGTAAGAGGGCAGTTTGGAAATTAAAGATTTATGCCAGACTCGATTGGAAGCCTTTGAGATGTCAAGTGCAATAGCAAAGCTTTTGCCAAAGTCCCGAAAGGATCATGACCAGGAGTCTGAAAGGTAGGTTAGAAGATTGCCAGTGGAGCATCCCTGATGGAACCCATGCTGACGATCAGAAGGAAGGTTGTGATAGGAATGATGCTTTAAAATTTTCCTATTAAGAATTGACTCTAAAACTTTTGAAACACAGGATATTAAAGCAATTAGACGATAGAGGGTTGGGAATGGTCACCCTTCTTTGGGACTGGCTGAATGATAGCAAACTTCCAGCAAGGAGAGGTACAAGTTGATAGACAAATGCGTAAATGTTTACCTAGGCAGGGTATAAGCACAGAAGCACAGTTCTTGAGGGCAACAGAACGGACTCCATCAGGCCCATATGCCTTATTAGTGTTGAAACCAGTGATGGCAGAAAATACATCAGCTAAAGAAATTTTAATGTCAGCTATGAGGAAGTCTGAGGGGGGAAATGATAGAGGAGCAGCACCGGAATCATCTAAGGTGCAATTGGAGGAGAAAGTTTGAGCAGAGATCTGCTTTATCAGTAGAAGAAATAGCTACAGAGCCATCAGAGTAGAAAAGAGGAGGGAAGGATGATGAGGTAAATTTGTTAGAAAGGTTTTTGGCAAAGTACCAGAAGGAGCGGGAAAAATTTGCATTGGAGAGTTGAGAGCATTTAGTACGGATTAAATTATTTTTAGCAGTGCGAAGAACAGATTTAGGACGATTCCAGGCAGAAACATAAATAAGATGTGATTCAGGGGTGGGTTGGCTCTGGTACCTTCTATAGGCCCTCTCCTTGTTGCGGACAGCATTAGAACAACCATGATTAAACCAAAGCTTTCTTGCATTAGTCAGAGAATATGAGAAAGGAATGTATGCTTCCATGCCCGAGAGAATAGCCTCTGTAATGCGCGAGGCACGATCAGATGGCTACCGTCCATGGAAGCAATAATTATTCCATGGAAAATCAAATAAGTACTATCTGAGGACCTCCCAATCCACAGCTCTGAAGTGCTACAGATGACTTTTCTTTGGAGGGTCCACAGGCTGTACTGGAGCAATAGGACAGGTTAAGGTAATAAGGTTGTGATCAGAGGAGCCCAATGGAGAGGAAAGATTAACAGTGTAAGGAGAAGGATTAGTTGTAAAGAAGAGGTCAAGTATGTTGGAGCTCTCTCCAAGGCGGTCAGGGATATGGGTAGGGTGCTGTACAAGCTGCCCTAGGTCATTAAGGATAGAAAAGATGTAGGCTTGTTCAACGGGTGGATCAGTGAAAGAAGAGGAGAGCCAAAGGTGGTGGTGAACATTGAAATCTCCAAGAATGGAGATTTCAGGGAAAGAAGAAATGGATAGAATGTGTTCCATTGTAGAAGCATGATAGTCAAAGAATTTTTGATAGTAAAATAATATAGTGAAGAAGGTATATCTGAGCGAATTCGAAGGAGGGAGGAGACAAGGCAGGCCAAGGAGAAGGTGGAGAGATATAGTGGATGAATGTGAGGAAGAGAGGTTTGGAAGTCGGTGAGGCTAGGGAACTGACAGGAGATCGAGCTGGCTGGATGAATTTTGTGAGAAGTGCATGATCAGGGATTTTTGGCACCCCTTTTTAACGTGGGAGCGTCTGGATTGACACTGTCGGATACAATATGTGAAGCTACAGAACGTGGTGAATGTTTTTGGGATATCCAATAGACCAGGATTCCGGGGGCTTGAATGATGAGTGAATGGAAGCGTGGCCCATTGGATTGGGCAATTTTGGGCTGTCTGGACATTGCTACTCCTCACCCTGCCCTTGGGTGGGAAAGGAGGTCCGGATGATGATGATGATGATGATGATGAGTAAAATTAGGGGATAAGTAAACAGCACATTTATATTTAGTCAGAGAATGGCAAGAAAACCGAAGCCAGAAAGTAGAGAATTCAGAAGAATCAAGTTCAGGAACACAAGAACAAGATAAATCATTGCATACATTTACACAACATTCACCTTAGGCTTTGACATGAGTATAGAGAATGTAGGAGGAAACAGAGAAGGGTATGCTGTCAGTTGCCTCAGACAGCTGAGTCTCTCTCAAGAAGAGAAGGTGAGGTTTAGTGGAGGAGAGGTGGTGTTTGACAGACAGAAAGTTAGAGGAAAAGCCATAAATGTTGCAGAAATGAAGAAGAAATGAGTCAGACAGTGGATCCAGGCATCTCTCTGCGTTGTCACCAGGAGATGGGCTGATAGCGGGGGAATTTATGGTCTCCCCCTGCCTGGGGACTCCAAGGCCTGATTTTCAGATACTGCCATTTTAATTTTTAATTTTGAAAAGGAAGTGTAGTGTGTACTATGCATGTAGTTTGGTGTTGACAGTTAAAGAAATTTGTATTGGAGAGCATGCTGGCCTACTCTCTGTGTTAATGAAACACTGAAAAAGTTCAGCAAAGGGGGATGGTCAGGAACTAGTCCTGAGGGCTGATGAAATGAGAGCTCCAGCTCTCCCTGTCATCAGGTTTCCATCCACCTTGGGAGTACTGCCCTGCTCGACTGGTGCTACAGTCTACTTCTCCTCTCCCCGAGAAGATGGCATATCCCCTCACGAGCGGATTTTCGGGGGGGGAGTCCCTCTCCTCCTGCCACTACACCGACACCTACAGCCTCCCATCACGCCCCCCACGTCCGACCTCCTCCACCACGTCAAAAGGCACCTTCGCCACCTACAAAATGGCCTGGACCTCCAATCCGACTCCACCCCCTTGAACCCCTACAACCAAGTGATTCCGTGATGGTTGCCAAGCTCCCAATTCCCCACAAACTCTCTCCTCGGTTCATGGACCCTTACACCGTCACCCAAGTCCCTTACCCCTACCAAGTAATCATAGATTATCATAACGCTCCACGAACATACGGAAACCTCTATGTGCGCCCTTTCCGCACCACCGCCTCCCCCTCAGTCCACCTTACCAGCCGTCCTTACAACCTCACCTTCACTTGCCACCTCAGACCCTCCTCCCGACTCCTACAATTGCTACATCACCACTTCCTCCTCCCTCCCATCATCACCTACTCTCTCACCTTGCATCCCTCATGCCACCTCACCTCCCACTTCACTACCACCGCAAATCCCTCCCCCCAACCAAGACCTCCTCAACACCGCCTCCCTCGACCCCAGCACCTCACGCTGCCTCACCTGCCACCCACCACCCTCGCATCGCCTGAGCACACCAAGACCACCCACAATCCACATGCACCCACATGCCCACCCATCATCCTCCATTGCCCTTACCACTACATCACTGCCACCCGGCATCACCTCATCTGCCTCCTCCACCCTCAAACCCCCACCCCAAATACCACTGCCCAATGCTGCCCACCACAGCAAGCCTCCACGAACAGCTGAAACACCACGAGGCAGCGCTCACTCGACCCACGCACCCTACACCACCACGCCTGCCACCCTGCCATCACCATGCTGCCTCAGCACGCCAAGATCACCCACAACACCCTCACAACCACCCGCCCTCACACCCTTCTCCACCACCCGTACCTCTACATCGCTACTTCCCAACATCAGCTCACATCCCCCCTCTGCCCCCAAATCCCCACCCCTGACGCTCACACCATGCACAACCAAAGCACCACGTGGCAGCACTCCTACCTCACTACCTACATCCACCCTTAAAACCATCATCACCCGATCAGGCCGCCTTTTGCACCCTCCTGCCAAATATGCCACAACCCCATTCCCCAACCCCTCCGCCTCACCTCCCCCACCAGACTTATCACCCCCAACACCACCCCTATCACCCTCAGACTGCACCAACCCCAGCTAAAATATCCTTCCACCCCTATCCCTGGGGAAAATACCTGCATTTCTCCCCAGCATAAAATCACCACCCCCGCCTCCGTTGCCAGCATTCAGCTGAGACCACTGAAGGAGCAACCACCTACTGCCATGAGAGTCAGATGCACCATCTGGGCACCACCCTGTGACAGGAAGCACCGCATCCGTGGACCACACCACCTCCTCCAGATCCTCCCCACCGCTTCCCAGCCCTCCACCCTCTACTTAACCTGCACCTCACACCTCAGCGAGAATTGAGCAACCACCCAATGGATCACCCTCCTCCAACACCTGACCCCAGACCACGACAGCAGCACCAAGCATGGGTACGTGATTTTTCCCACCACGACAATGGTCAAATAACAACAACAGAGGACATCATGACACCTCCAGGAAGCGACAGCGGAGGGGTAAACAGGGTGTGCGCGACATTCGTGTGATACGGACGCAAGTCACATATAGCCGCGCACCCCTATTCCCCAGAATGCACCTGGCGCGACCCAGCCTTCATCAGGATCAGTGTGGAACTAGAAACATAGCTCCAGGGAGCACCCTAGTGATGGCTGGTAGCTGCACATCAAAAGCAACGGCCTGTAGCCATGCAATAGTGATGACCGGTAGCTGCACAGCAAAAGCAACGGCCTGCAGCCATACAACAGTGACGGCCGGTACCCGCACCCTTAAGAGACAGCCAGCAGCCGCTCATAGTGCTGCCCACCCCACCCTGCAGAACCCATGATGGCCAGTTGCTGCATGCGAGGAGAGAACAGTACGCCCTCTCTCCTTCTGCAATTTCCTCAAGGGGTATGACACCGGTGATGGCCAGCAGCTGCACCAGTAGAGAAGGGACGGCCGGTAGCCGCCCTTCGCCTATACATCGCCCCCAGGGGCGTCATTTGGGGGGGGCAGTGAGGGGCGCTTGCCCCCCTCAAGCTTTCTGAGGGGGCCTCCAAATGAACTACAGTTAATGAAAAAAATATAAGGTTAACACCGTGAAATAAAAAATAATTTGTGTTTAGCCTCAATATGTTTTGAGTGAAATATATCTTTTGTGTGTGAGTGTGTGTGTGTGTGTGTGTGTGTGTGTGTGTGTGTAATAATCACAACAATTTACTAGGTATAATAAAGGATGTCAATGTAAATATGTTCCTATTCTGCTGTTCAGTTAACTTCAGTATCGAGCTGCCTTTTTTTTATTGTATTCTGGCTATCATTAATAGCTTTTATTCACCTTACGAAGTATGTACCTGTTCGTAGGAGTCTTAAGAGTTCATTTAGATCAGTGGTTTCCAAAGTGGGCGTTGCTTTACTGGTTGAATAACTTGAAGCTCTACAGGCATCATCATCCTTTATAGTGGAAACGTATATAGATAGATAGAAGGATAGACAAATAGATAGATAGATATTCAACCAGTAAAGCAACTAACAATACTGACTTAGCCACTACATCATCCCCTAGTCAATACTCAGATTTAATTTCTGTTGATGAAGCAGAAGTCACATTAGCACATACTGTTGCACTGACCCAAGATCAAAAAGATACAAAATACAGTCCATCCACATGACAAACTCCAGCGACTCAAGCAGTTAATATATCTAAGTCCCCCTATGACAAACCCAGTCAACCAAAATAGCCAAGCTACCCATGCAATCAGAATAATAGGAAATTCAGAAGTCCCTATTTTGATATATTTTCTTGGTTAGAATACTCGGTCTCACAAGATGCGTGTTACTGCTATCCATGTAGGCACTTTGCTGGAGCATCTGTTCGTAAGGAGGAAGGATTAGGTAGGACACTGTTTATTGATGTTGGAACAAGAAAATGGAAAGATACCAGTACCCTTCTCAAACAGTATCAGGCAAGTGAAAGACACATTAATAGTATGATTGCTTGGTCTAATGTCACGGATATTCAGTCAAGGTCCACTCAGTCAGTAGCATCTTCTCTATGTTCGCAAGGCTACAGGAAATTGAGGACAACAGGGAACATGTAAAGTTACTTTTAAAAGTCACTGCATTACTGGGAAGGCAAGCCTGTCTTTTCGTAGACATTATGATGGTGGTGATACATTAAATTCAGGAAATTTTGTAGACATTCTTCACCTACTTGCTGACTCAAATCCCTCTCTAAGACAAAAGTTAGATCGACCGGAATGAGTTTATATCAGTTACTGGAAGACATATCAAGGACACAGTTTGTGCTGAAGCACAAGAAGCCAAGTACTTTTCAGTTATGGTTCATGAAAGGAAAGACTTGACAAAAAAGGGAACAGATGGCTATTCGTGTGCGGTACTTTAGTGAGGGTATTGTGAAGGAACGTGTCATTGGAACCTATCACATGGAAAAGGCCGATGCTGCAAGTTTAGCTGATTTTATATATAAGGAGTGTTACGGAACAGAGACTAAAATCACTACTGTCCCGCAAAGTTCCAGGTTCAAAACAAAAGAGTTAGGTAAAATTACAAGTTAAAGTTTAATGCTCAAACTAACAACTAAAGATTCAGGACTAATAAGGATAATGTAATGGCAAAAAACAGGTTAAATATATGGTTAACTGCAATAGCCTCTATTAACACGAAATTAGCAAGAGTAAATTTATCTAAGTCAGCCCTGATAAAATGAGAAAACCGGATAATGCTCAGTTAATGCAAGATATATTATTACAGACACAAAATATTATTAACAATGGCTGACATCAAAAACTCCACATGAATCACAAAAACCTCACTAGGCCTACGAATTAACACCTTATGCCATACAGCACAAGAAAAAAAATGTAATAACACTTATACTCAAATTACACAGCAGCTAGATGGTTCGAGACTTCCTGAGCACTCACAAAAATAATAACAACTGTACAGGGGAGGACAGAGATGTGAACAAAATGAGGAGTAGATCTAAGTGGCAATTAATGCAGAGACTGAGCTCATTATATAGGGGCCGGCAGAGCTTGATACAACTTTTAAGAAGGACGCGCAAATGAAGCCATAGGGGACAAAGAGTTGACAATCCTGCTCTGAACAACAGAAAGAACGACTTACTCTACTACAAGGGGTAGAAGGGGGGAGTGAGGCAGAACACGCAAGTCCGGTCACTATGGAAGCCACGAGGCGAATCGTGATCAAACATCCAGCACACTGTACGTTAGAATTATACAAAGGATGATGAAATCATAGGCTATGTATCACCTCCCCACAAAAAAAAATAAATTTACAAAGGAAATTTCTTATTACTCTAAAACAATCTGTCTAAAGTCTAGATAAGCAATCTGCAATAACATTTTGTTTCCCCTTGACATGTTGTATGTCTAATGAATACTCCTGAAGAAGTAGACTCCATCTTGTCAATCTCTGATTTTTATTTTTAAACTTACTAAGGAATTTCAGTGGGTTATGATCGGTATAAATGACTATGGGGTCAAAACCAGAACACAAAAAAAATGAAAAATGCTGTAAACCCAAAATCAAGGCCAAAAACTCTTTCTCAATAGTTGAGTAGTTCTTTTGAGGTGGAGTGAACTTCTTACTGTAATAAGATACAGGGTGTTCAATACCCTGATCATCCTCTTGCAGCAAAACAGCCCCAGCTCCTGTATCACTTGCATCAACAGCCATCTTAAAAGGCTTAGTA
Organism: Coenobita brevimanus; assembly: GCF_032717465.1. Classification (NCBI taxonomy): domain Eukaryota; kingdom Metazoa; phylum Arthropoda; class Malacostraca; order Decapoda; family Coenobitidae; genus Coenobita; species Coenobita brevimanus. The sequence goes on from NC_137041.1 coordinate 23,052,212, forward strand.
AAATTTGGAGTAGCGAGCACTGGCTGACTTAATAGGATAGCTTTAAGTTTGCTGAAAGAGGATTCACAATTATCGGTCCAGACAAATTTAACTCCCTTTTTCAGTAGGTCTGTAAGTGGTGATACAAAAATTGAAAAGTTAAGAACAAATCTCCTGTAATAACCTACCATTCCCAAAAATCTTTGTAGCTCTTTCCTACTTTTAGGTCTGGGAAGATCACTTATAACCTGAACCTTAGCTCCTGGTGGTGCAACATGTCCATCACCAATTACGTACCCAAGGTACTGAACTTTAGCTTGACCAAACTCACACTTTGATAAATTAGCTACAAGATTAGCCTGAACCAAACGCTCAAGAAATTTACTGACATGGCCTAGGTGATCTTTCCAGTTGTCACTGAATATTAATACATCATCAATATAAACAACACACTCTGCCAAACCCTCTGTTACAACATTCATGAGCTTCTGAAAAGTGGCTGGTGCATTCTTCATACCATATGGCATTACAGAACATGCAAAAGTCTTTCCTAGTGTTACAAAACATGAGATCTCCCTAGCACGTTCAGTCATAGGTACTTGCCAGTATCCCTTTAACAAATCAAACTTACTTATATACCTAGCCTTTCCGATCTTATCTATGCAATCTTCCACGCGAGGGAGAGGGTAAGTGTCTGTTTTGGTTATCTGATTAACACGTCTGTAGTCGATGCAAAGCCGCTGTGACCCCCCTGGCTTAGGGACTAGAGTGACAGGAGAACTCCACTCGCTCTGACAGGGCTCAATCATCTTGTGGTCCAACAGGTAGCCAAGCTCCTTCTCGATGAGAGGAACTTTCACTGGGTTCACACGGTAAGGAGGCAGTTTAATTGGCTTTGCGTCTCCAACATCGACATCATGCATCAACACAGTGGTTCTTCCTGGAGTGGCACGGAACACTTGCGGGTACTCCTGCAGTAATGCCGAAAACTCCTGCCTTTCCTCGGGAGCTAGATGAGAAAGCTTAGTCTGGAGATCATTCATGATATCAGGATTCTTCCCAAACTATCACTCAGGCTCATACTGCATGGGAGAGCTTCACTTGCAGACTCGGGTGGAACAGCTACAGTGCAGACTGGGTTATTTTCGTCCCGCCTGTGATATAATTTTAGCATGTTGATGTGACAAAGTTGCTTGTTCTTTCTACGATCTGGTGTGGCGATGACATAGTTGACATCACTGAGTTTCATCTCCACGAAATAAGGACCACTAAACTTGGCTTGAAGAGGTTGCCCATGCACCGGTAGCAGAATCAAAACCTGATCTCCTGGCTGAAAGTGGCGTAACCTGGACTTCTTATCATACCAAGTCTTCATCTTCTCCTGAGCTGCTCCTAAATTCTCTCTCGCCAGCTGTAAAGCAGTGGACAGCCGTTCTTTGAACTTCATCACATACCCCAGCAGGTTGACGTCATCTTCCTCCGACAGCCAGCATTCCTTGAGTAGCTTAAGGGGTCCTCTTACTTCATGGCCAAACAGTAGTTCAAAGGGTGAGAAGCCCAGTGATTCATTTGGAGATTCTCTTGCGGCAAATACAACGAATGGAAGACCTTTATCCCAGTATTTCTGATGTTTCAAACAGTATTTCTTGAGCATCGATTTGAGTGTTTGATGATATCTCTCCAACGCTCCTTGGGTCTGGGGATGGTAAGCTGAAGATGTGATCTGGGTGATGCCCAACTCTTTCAGAGACTGCTTGAAAACATTTGACATGAAACTACTTCCCCGGTCTGACTGTACCTCTTTGGGCAGACCAAACTTTGTGAAGAACCCTAGCATTTCCTTAACCACGTTCTTTGCTGAGATATTTCTAAGTGGAATGGCTTCAGGATAACGAGTAGCCATATCTATCAGGGTCAACACATAAGAAAATCCTGAAGAAGTCTTAGGAAGAGGGCCCACAATATCCACCAACACACGGGTGAATGGCGCCTCAAAAGGAGGAATGGGAACTAGGGGTGCAACCTTTTCGGTCTGATTACACTTCCCCACAACTTGACAGGTGTGACAAGACTTACAATACCAGGAAACATCTCTGAAGATACCTGGCCAGTAGAAGTGTTTCAAAATGCGTGCCACAGTCTTCCTAACTCCAAGGTGTCCTGCCAAACTGGAATCATGAGCCACTCTAATATCCTGCCTACAAACACGCGGGATGACAACTTGATTTACAACCTCCCATTCACAGTCGTCTGATGCTGTTGAGGGTCTCCACTTTCTCATAAGTACTCCTGACTTTATATAATAACAAGTAGAAGCACTAGCTGACTCTTCCTCACAGCAAGCAGAGTTAGCTAGACCTTTTAACTCAGGGTCAGCAACCTGCAACTCAACCAACTCTTGACGAGACAAATTATCAACACTACGGGGTACTGCCTTATCTGGTGAGTGGTCCAAATTAGCAAGAAAAGTGTCAGCTAGGATAACATCATCATCATCATTATCCTCTAAGTCACCAGTAACTTTAGACTTAGCCCTAGTGACAGCACATGCAGGGAACACATCAGGGACATCACAATCCTGGGTCGCAGTCACTGGTTCACTAGACAACTGAGGAGCTGGACACACTTGACTTCCACCAATATCATTTCCAAGTACGAAAGTTACACCTGACATTGGGAGTGTCTCAACCAACCCAACCATAACAGAACCATTAACAAAACCAGACTCTAAATTCACTCTGCACAGAGGGACAGAGAAGTAATTATTCCCTACACCTTGTAAGATTACAGTTTCATCAGAGGAATTAACATGACAGCCTAGAACACTGGTCAGCATAAGGGATTGGCAAGCACCTATATCACGATATATTTTAACTGATTTCCTGTTATTACTGTCCAGAGGACTGACAAAACCATCAGACAGGAAATTAGCACATGAACTCTTGAGAGTGTCACCCACGTTACTGCTCAAAAGAGGAGCTCCATCATGAGAATTTAATTTACCCCTCAAAGCAGGTTCAGTTAACTCGGTTAAAGAATTCTGGGAACTCTCAAGGGTGGACACTAGACCAATTGACTGAATATTTAAAGACTCCTTTTTGTTCACATCACGCTGTCTCCTGAAACATTTCTCCGTAGTATGACCAAGCTTACTACAATAAGTACAATTACTTTTCTGAAATCTAGAGGTGAAGCTGGTATTTACTTCCTGAGAAACATCATCTTTATTCTCATTCCTGTTACCTGTATTCTGAGTAGAGGCAACGTACTTACTCTCAGCTTTCCTTTTTTGTTTAGAATATCTCTTGTGAGTGAGAACATATTCATCAGCTAAAACTACAGCATCAGACAAATTATCTATTCTTCTCTCATCAAGAGATAGGCTTACATCTTTATTAATACACCTTTTGAAGTCCTCCAGCAAAACCATCTGCTTAAATTTATCAAAATCAGAATTTACATTCTTAGAATTTAACCACTGCTCTAACAGATCTTCTTTGATTTTTGCATACTCAACATGGGATTGCTTATCTTGCTTATAAGTTGTCCTAAATTTTACTCTATAGGCTTCAGGAACAAGCTCATAGGCCTTAAGAATCAAGCTCTTAACTACATCATAATTATCAGATTGATCCTGAGACAAAGATGCATAAGTTACTTGAGCTTTACCGGTGAGAACAGTCTGAAGGAGTACTGGCCAATACTTTTTGGGCCAATTAAAACCTGTAGCTACCCTCTCAAACAACTGAAAATACTTTGTTAAATCAGATTCATTAAAAGGAGGGACAAGTTTTAACATTTTTAGCCACATCAAAATCATCAGAGCTAGATGATCCAGTTCCACTTTGTTTCATGCGATACTCATGGTCTGCCTGAATCCTAGCAATTTTAATTTGTGCCTGTACCTCCTTAGAACGTGCCTGAGATTCAGCCTTCTTAGCACGAGCCTCCTGCAGAGCTAGCTGTAACTTAGCTATTTCAATCTGCGTTTGCTCAACTGGAGGAGTTACATTAAACAAGCTTTTATTAATCATGTCAACAATTTGATCTTTAGACTGATGAGAGCAAACAGCAATTCCAGATTGTTGAGCAACAAGCTTAAGTTCATTCTTTGTTCTGTTTTCTACATCAGACACTGTTTGCACATTTGACAAAAAATCTTTGGCTTCATCAAGCGTAGTAATAGTAGACATCATGAATAAATCACAGTCACAAAATATCAAGCAATATCCTTATGATAATATCCTGAATATCCTGATAAGAGGTCGCCAAATTTATGTTACGGAACAGAGACTAAAATCACTACTGTCCCACAAAGTTCCAGGTTCAAAACAAAAGAGTTAGGTAAAATTACAAGTTAAAGTTTAATGCTCAAACTAACAACTAAAGATTCAGGACTAATAAGGATAATGTAATGGCAAAAAACAGGTTAAATATATGGTTAACTGCAATAGCCTCTATTAACACGAAATTAGCAAGAGTAAATTTATCTAAGTCAGCCCTGATAAAATGAGAAAACCGGATAATGCTCAGTTAATGCAAGATATATTATTACAGACACAAAATATTATTAACAATGGCTGACATCAAAAACTCCACATGAATCACAAAAACCTCACTTGGCCTACGAATTAACACCTTATGCCATACAGCACAAGAAAAAAAATGTAATAACACTTATACTCAAATTACACAGCAGCTAGATGGTTGGAGACTTCCTGAGCACTCACAAAAATAATAACAACTGTACAGGGGAGGACAGAGATGTGAACAAAATGAGGAGTAGATCTAAGTGGCAATTAATGCAGAGACTGAGCTCATTATATAGGGGCCGGCAGAGCTTGATACAACTTTTAAGAAGGACGCGCAAATGAAGCCATAGGGGACAAAGAGTTGACAATCCTGCTCTGAACAACAGAAAGAACGACTTACTCTACTACAAGGGGGAGAAGGGGGGAGTGAGGCAGAACACGCAAGTCCGGTCACTATGGAAGCCACGAGGCGAATCGTGATCAAACATCCAGCACACTGTACGTTAGAATTATACAAAGGATGATGAAATCATAGGCTATGTAACAGGAGATAGAACAATCTGGTTTAATTTGGTCTAACTGTGTGGCTCAGTGTTATGATGGTGCTAGTGTAATGAGTGGATGCTCTAGCGGGCTTCAAGCAAGACTACGGGATAAAATTCCCCAAGCAGTATACATACATTGCCATGCACACGGGCTGAATTTAGTACTGGGCGACTGCATAAAGAATACCAGTTACGTCTCTTCATTTATTTTCAATTATTAACACACTTTACACATTTATTAAACAGTAACAAAAGAAACCAACTTTTTACAGAGGCACAGAAAGCAGAAGATCTTCAGGTTTTGACACTAGAAAGACTTACTATAACTAGATGGTCTTACTATTATAGGTCAATATCAAAGGTTAAGCTTCGCTATTGAAGTGCTTCATACAGTTTCAGAGGGTTCTGTTTCAGAAGCTGCAGCAGAAGCAAATGGACTGTACAAAAAGTTAGTCTTTCAGGTTTGTAATGGATCTACATATTATTGAACAAGTCCTTAGAGTTACCAATAGTTTGTCAGCTCAGCTTCAAGCAGAGGAAGCCTTACTATCTGAAGCTTGCTCTCTCATACAGTCAACTATTTAGGATTTGCAGGTCTTGAGAAAGGATGAGGCTATCTCTAGTATTTTTGACAAAGCTAAAGATTTTGCTTCAACATATGAGGCAGATACCAACTTGGAAAATTCAAATCAATTTGGTAGACCTAAGCCTAAGAGAATTCAGAAGGTAACATCAGGACTTAAGAGCTTCTTAAATGATTAGGATAGATTTCTCTCAGAGCTTGATATTCGCTTCACACAAAACATGCCCTTAACAGAAGCAAAGAATGCACTTGATTACAGTTCCAGAGACTTTCTAGAATATGAGAAGCTTTCTATTAAAGTACAGTCTTACAAAGATATATCTGTCTATCTATCTATAGCCCGACGCCCTAATCCCGCAAAGGGTGGCCGCAGACAAAACGCCTCCAAGTCGCTCTGTCACCCACCATTTGACTACCCTCCCACCAACTCACCCCCCCCCTCCCTCATATACCTCTCAACTCCATCCCTCCACCTCATCCTCGGTCTACCTCTCCCTCTCCCTCCCTCCACCTCACCTACATACACCCTCTTAGTCAGTCTTTCATTCTCCATTCTCTTCACATGTCCAAACCACCTCCTAATCTTCTCAACCACATCCACATCCACCCCACAGCGTTCCTTCACTTCTTCATTCGTTAACCTGTCCCTCTACGTCATTCCACATGCTCCTCTCAAGCAACTCATTTCCACTGCTCTCACTCTTGACTTGTTCCCCTCTTGCAAGGTCCATGCCTCGCTTCCATACGTCAGGGTAGGGATCACAATACTATCATGCAATGACTTCTTAACTTCCATACTCACCTCCCTATTTCTCATCACTGCTTTCAGTGTACCAACAACCTTCCTTCCCTGCTGTACCCTTTCATGCACTTCATCCCCCAAAGTTCCATCCTTACTCATCACACTACCCAAGTACTTGAATGCACTCACATTCTCCATATCCTCACCATCCAACCTCACTGCACACTCTATGACTTCATTCCTCTCAAACACCATAACTTTACTTTTGTTTACATTAACTTTCAGATTCCTCCTCCTATCCCAAATTCATTCACCAAACCTTGCAACTCCCATTCATCTTCACGCAATAGTACTGTATAATCAGCAAACAGCAACACCGGAAGCTTCCAAATCTCACCCTCATTCATTAGAGCCACCCCCACATCCACTGCCCTACCCTGCACCTCCCTTACAACCCCATCCATGTATATATTAAACAACCATGGAGACATCACACAACCCTGTTTCAGTCCCACATTGAGATCAAAGAACTCACTCAGCTCACCATCCACTCGTACTGCAACCCTAGCTCCCTCGTACATACTCTTCACAGCACTCAACAATTTCCCCTCCACTCCATATATTCTTAATACCTTCCACATACATTGCCTATATATTCTGTCATAAGCTTTCTCCAAAGATATATACATAGATGAAATTCTTCTAGTTTCCCCAACATCTGTTGCAAAAAGACATATTCTAAGAGTGACAAGCTAAAGAATCTGTTTTAAGTATATGAATTTAAACCATTAGATTGTGCGTAGGCTATTCAGAAATAGTGAAAATTTTCAAAATTCTTCTCATCCTTCCAGTATCTGCTGCAGGCAATGAACGACTTTTTTTCAGTACTTAGCTTAGTCAAGACATATCAAAGAATCTCAATGAGAAATGATCGCATAAGTGACTTGTTATTTATGAACTCAGAAAAAGAACTTGTTAAAAATCTTAACTTTAACACCCTGGTTGATAACTTTGCAAAGCAGAGATCACGGAGATATCCACTTTTGCAGTAGTTTACTCATTTTTCAGTACAATAAATATACTTAGTTTAATTTCCAATTTCCTTTAATGAATTCATAAATTAATATACTCTTCTTACGTGAGCCTCTTCCAAATTTAAAACCATCATTTTATTTCTCCCACCTCTTAGTGTAGAGCTTACTTTTCACATTACTTTATTATGGTTCATGGTATTCTGGGGGCTAGTAAGCTAAAAACTTTCCATTTTTAATTTAGTTACAAGTATACATCTTTCCATTCTCAATTTTATAGTAATCTTTTCATTAGGCTGTAACAATGAAGTCAGTTTAAGCATTCACCAGTATAAATATTTTAATTGCTGTTTGGTCTATTATCCAAGGTCATTAGCATATAATGCAGTGATATGTATTTTAACATGCACTTTAAATTACATATTCAACTTCACACAGAAATACTGTCAGTGCCAGAATATCCATTAGTATGTCTTTCAGGAAGTAATTGGTTTAACAAATAATTAGATAAAGTATATATATTTGTTTTCTGCTTTAATTCTTTAAATACAGCTTTGCATGTGGCTTCAAAATGCTCACTCGCCACCCCTCTGATGTAGGGAGGTGGGAGTAGGGGGTCTCCTAAATAGCCTATGCCCCCCCCAAGGAAAATTGAAATGACGCCCCTGGTCGCCCCTCATATGGGACTTTGGCGACGGCCGGTAGCCTTGCCTGCAGCAGGTGATGGCTGGCAGCCGCACTTTGCCTGCGGTCCCATCAGAGAGTCGGGCCCTGGTGATGGCCGGTTGCCTCACTGACAGGTAAGGGACGGCCTGTAGTCGCCCTCCTCCCGTTGCCCAAGGAACCTCGGCGATGGCCGGTAGCCATGCCAGAGAGGAACGCCTTAAAAGCTCCTTGCCCCCTGTGACTCTGCAACTCGAGGGAGACCCTGGAAGTCGGGCCCTGGTGACGGCTGGTTGCTGCCCTGACGGGAAAGGGACGACCTGTAGCCACCCTCCTCCTGTTGCCCAAGGGACCTCGGTGATGGCTGGTAGCATTGCCAGGGAGGAGCCCCTCACCCCCTTTGACTTCACTACCTGAGGGAGACCCTTGCTCGTGCCACCCCTCTGGTGACAGAGCAAGTCCCACCCTTGGCTCCCCAGACCGAGGCAGGCTCCAGGAGGAGGACCTTCCCATCAAGGACTGGTGATGCGGACCTGTCTTGACCCCGGGGCTGCACTCCATCCAACTGGTGCCAGAGGGAGACCAACACTTGTCGTACTCCTACCGCCTGCAATGCTGCAGCCCTACCCTGACAGCGAAGCAGCGGGAGCAAGACCGCAGTAGACAGGCTCTCCACGCCGCCGCTAGTACTCCGGGGTGTGACCTCTCCAGGCCAGAGGAGGAGTGACTCCCTTCCCGCACGGGGCGCCTACAGGAGTGTCTTCAGAGGATTTTCGGCCCCAGTCCCGAGTGCCTAACCACCGTACCAAGCTCCTCCAGTATGGGGCCCTTCACAATGCCTGACCACAGCCCATCGCAGAGGATGACGCCCCCACGAGTAGTCCCGTGGCCCCTCGACGAGAGGACACCTGAGGGGACGCAGCTGACACTGGGTGGCCACCTGTGAGCCACCGACCCCTCTCCCATTGGTTGGCCCGCGCCCCTGCCCCACATCCCCATAATGACTGTGACTTCTCTGCCCGCGAGGTGAAATTGAAAGTGACTACCCGAGTGTAGGATACAGTGACAGTGTCTTACCACCCAAACTCTGATGAAAATGATAAGAGACATGACCAATGTGTAATGCAGGACAGATACAGAATTACCATAAAAAACAAAGTTTAGTCCCATCTTCCCTTAAGTGCGGTGTCTCTCCATCTGTTGGTATCCTGCATGATACCTGTAACTTAAATACACCTGTCAATTTCAGTTCTTGCCTTTGGAAAGAGTCTCGTGAATTGTCTAGCTTCCTCTATCCAGAGTTTGGTAATATACGTGTAAGGTTGTTGCCCTGTGTTTTCATGCCCTGTTCCTCTCACAATGTGTCTAAGTTCCGGTCTAGAAAGGGGACACAGTTATACCTTAGGTGTTATTAGGATGGTAAGCCGAACTAAAAACACCTATCATAATCAATATATATATATATATATATATATATATATATATATATATATATATCACAACATCCCCAGCTCCCGTTTCTCATCCTAGCTCAAGGTCCCGAGCCTGTCAAGTGCCTTTGTCTGTTGGTAAGGTGGTGGCAGTCTTCCGCTGCATTTACCGGGGTTTAGCAGGATTTGTACCTTTGCACCACCTGGTCCTACTTTTTTCTGCATCTGTCAAGTACTAAGTTAATTTATTCTTGGTACCACTCGACGATTTTCTGAGCTGATGCTCGTCTATAACAGTGATTATGCTAATATTCAACTTGATGTTAGGTACGCGTACAGTGTTGCTAATGACGCCTTCAAAACGGTGTTTTTTTTTTTTTTTTTTTTAATGCTGTCTCCAGTTATTCAGCTTAGGAAAAACTTTTGAACTGAAAGAGGTAAACATACTTTTAGTTATCCCTTTGAGAATATTATATCTACCAAGAAATGAGTAAAATCTCCTCACAGTACAGTATAATGTCAGACTCTTACAATCAGCAAAGGAGAGTTCACTTATGGAACAGAGTCTGTTGAAGGCCGTATCTCACTCCTCCGAAACAAAGTCTCCTCTAAGTTAAATAAGATAGCCTGGCAGCAGCAAGAATGATATAAAGACTGTCTTGTAATGAAATTTTAGTCACTTCAATCGAATTATAGATTTTTATTATAATTTTGGCTTCTAGCAGGCAACTTTACTCACATTGTTGGAGACCTTTGGTAGTGATGGGATTAATCAAGGCTTATCTAACACCGCCAGTTCCAGAAGTCTATTCTAATCTATATACTGTAGCGTCACCTGGAAACAGAAAATAGGACATCGGATCGAAGGGGTTAAGTACGCAGTATTAATGGTAGTTGTAGTCTCACATTCATGACAAGCGTGAACCCACTGGGCTGCAGGCTTAAGTTTCCCCACTCCTGCAGTCCACCATCCTCCTTTCGAGAGATATGAAAGTGACTGAGTGGTGTTTGTATACCCAGGCAGCTGAACCACCTGGTTATATTGGTGTTACCACATGAAGGCGTCCCTCTCCTTCACCATTTTTAAAACCATTACTTAAACATTTATTTAAACCAGCGCACAGCCAACCTTACCAATAAAACTCAACAAAACCCAGGACTCATAAACCTGATTTGCTGTTAACTACCCACTATTAATTACAAAGGCAATTTTACCTGACAAGTGTAATGGCTTTGCTGAGTTGCAGCCTCACTTCATTTCCAACATATACTCTCTTCTACTAGGAAAGTATGTTTTCACCCGTGATTGTTACCAGCCCCGGTAACGAAGCTGGTATTGGTTTCAGTGTGTCTGTGTGTCTGTCTGTGTGTCTGTTAGCACAATAACATCGCAACCGCTCAAGACGTCACCACAAACCTTTACAACTGTGTAGCAGGGATGAAAATCTCGGACGAGCTCGATATTGGTGAAAGTAGGTCAAGGTCAAAGTCATATTCCGAGCCGCGCTAGATATGTATCGGCTCGCGGCTGGTGTGATTTCCCCTTTGGGGGGCCTCTAGTTTGTTTGTTTGTTTGTTTATTAGTTTGTTTGTCTGATAACACGATTACTTAAACACTAAAATAGAGATCTGAACCAAATTCGGTGGGTAGATATCCCATGTACCAGAGAACAATCGATTACCTGGTAGCTTTTGGGATCGAAGTTTGTTAGTCTGTTTGTCTGTTAGCAGGATGACTCAAAAACTAAAAGAGTAATTTGGACCAACTTTGGCGGATAGATAGTCCATGTTTCAGGGAACAAGCGATTAACTTTTGGGGCCGATCCTGATCGTATTTCAGATTCTGGATCCGGAAAACACCTTTTGAGAAACCCTAATCAGTGATGAGAAGAACTAACCCTTTATGATGAGTGGTTTGGAAAATACTTTGTCCTTGTCAGAGAGATGCGTTCTACTGAGTGTCCCTCTAGTTTTATCCAATTTTCTGAAAACAATTTATCAAAATTAAGTTGTTTTTTTCTTCAGTTCTTCATCAACCAAGATTTTGTCAAGCATGTAATAGAGCTCTTCCCCGTTAACTTGACCCGGATTTTAGTCGTTTTGTAACTTACCTCACGAAGCTCAGTGGCAGAGGAAAATGATTACAATTCGGATTCCATTCTAAATCACTTCTTCGTATTTAGCATAATTTTCTAACATTAATGTTATTACAAATTCGCATTCTAGATGGAAAAATAGGAATGTTATGTTAGGTTAAAGTAAAGAGAGAACTAATTTATTCTTCTATTTTCTGTACACCGGTTATCACTGTTGTGCAGCTTGTTGTTTGTGTTTTAATAGCCGAAGCATTTATGAACATGAATTACTTACGTTTCGTCTCCTACTAGCCATCAAGGTTGTGCTGCATCGTCTTTATTGACTGATATCGATGATGATGCAGTTATCTCCGACAAGAGGAGTATTTTTCACTCCTGTTTGTTAGTTTGTTTTGTTTGTTTGTCTGTTAGCAGGATTACACAAAAACAAAAAGAGAGAAGTGGACCAAATTTACTGAGTAGATAGCCCATGTCCCAGGGAACAATCGATTAACTTTTCGGACCAACGTTTGTTAGTTTGTTTGTCTGTTAGCAGGATTACACAAAAGCTAAAAGAGAGAATTGGACCACATTTGGTAGGCAGATAGCCCATGGCCCAGAGAACAATCGATTTACTTTTGGGACCGATCCGGATGGTAATGCAGATTCTGGGTCCGGAGAACACTTTTTGGGAAACCCTAATCAGTGATGAGAAAACTTAACCCATTATTAAGAGTGGTTTGGAAATTACGTTGTCCTTGTCGGAGAGATGTGCTTCACAGAGTGCCCCTCTTTTTTTTTTTTTTTTTTTTATGTTATGCTGAGGTAGCATCTTATGCAGCACATGCTTGTTTACTGGTCATTTGGACACTTTCAGCTTTTCTGTTTTCCGTATTTTTGATTCTAGATACGTTCCACAGTTATAATATTAATGGAAAGAAGATTAGGATGCTGGTGATGATGATGATGATGATCATGATGATGATGTGACTCACCTGAGTAATATCGTCCAAAAACAAATCATCACAATTATTATGATGTACTACCCAAAATTGTTTATGAGAATTGATGGTCCAACTAAAACAGTTTTTCATTTGCTTATTACTACACTTACGGCCGCGTTCATATTGGCTTAGGAGACTTCGTAAAAGCTTTTCAGCAGCGACTTATTTATCCGCGACTGCAGCTCGCTGTTGGTATAGCGCCAGATTCATCGTTCTTTAATGACTGTACAGTAAACTGGAAATGCAACATGAACATTACAGTGAGTAGTTACTGTTCTAGAAGCGGTGTCAACTTGACACCTGGATATTGTTAATACTGACGAGTAAGCACTGTGGAGTAAGTCTTTTTTTCCCCTTTGACCTTCAAATCTTAACAGGAAGCCAAAAGTGTACTCACTCGCTGCGGTCGCTGATTGCCTTGCCGAGAACGTGACAGCCTTGACGTTGCAGGAGCACAAAATTGGTCTACGCAACCCTTCACTGGGCACACACACACACACACACACACACACACACACACACACACACACATACACACACACACACACACACACACACACACACACACACACACACACACACACACACACACATCAAGTAATAAATGTGAATCGAATGAATCTGCAAAATACATTTGCACTCTACCACTCACATTTCACGAACGCAACCGTCTCAGGGGCACAAAAGTGGCCCAAACATCCCCTCAGATATAAATAAATCTGGATGTATGCCAAACTGATAATGTCAGGTAAAAGCTTCATTAGACCTTCCACACGAAAGGTGTTTCGTACATCATCGTTTGGCCAGTTTGTTGTCATCTGTTGGAACTGAGCCACTCTCGCTGCGTGAATATTGACTTGTGGCTGCGAGAAATTTGATGAACCTTTATTATGAATATAAGAATGACTTTCCCCGGTTGCTAGAAAAAAGTTATCGTCCAATTGGATTACACCAGACAATAACTGAGCTGAAATGGTTAGGGATTTTTCTTTGGCGAAAGCAAACTGATTATAGTAATGTAGATAATAGCATCATTTATACAACCACCGCAAATGGAAATGCAATAACAGGGGAGTGAACTACTGATCGTAAAGGTGCGACATCGATCCTGGTTCGGGAAGGGATCACTTTATTGTTTTCTGAAACATCATTCATTTCCACAAGACCCATCCATATGTAACTAGGGGAGCACTCGGCGGAGCGCATCTCTTCAACAAGGGCAACGTAATTTCCAAACTGCTCTTCGTAATGGGTTAGGTTTTCCCATCACTGACTAGGGTTTTGAAAAAAGTGTTTTCCGGATCAAGAACCTTTAATAAGGTTCTGATCGGTCCCAAAACGTAAAAGATTGTTCCCTGTGATATGGGCTATCTACACATCAAATATGGTACAAATCTCTCTTTTAGTTGTTGTGTAATCCTGCTAACTTTCAAATAAACTAACAAACATCGGTCCCAAAAGTTAATCGATTGTTCCCTGTGACATGGGCTAACTACACATCAGATTTGGTCCAAATCTCTCTTTTAGTTTTTATTTATTTATTTATTTTTTTTGTAATCTTTCTGACAGACAAACATACAGGGATGTAAACATATTCTTCTTGTCGGAGGGAATAAGAACAAAACTTGTCTTCAGTGACAAAGTCCTATTATATTTCTGTATAAGCAGTTCGTATCAGTACCCAAAGGATTGCATATGTGGGCGTGTGAGGCAACCTGTTGGTGTATAGGAGGATTACTAGACCTTAGGGAACATAGCGTCTAGAGTACACTCCGAGTCAGGCAAATATAAAATGACAGTGTCGACATGAGCTCCTCTGCGTTAACCTACTCTGAAAGCGATATGTGTCGGAAATTCATGTTACGAAATCAGTCAGTCAGCAAGGTGAAACATAGGAAGCAAAAATGTAAACATATACAGTATGTTTTACTGATTAGTAGTGATTTTTCTTTTTTACTAGGGAAACTTTTGCAAACGAATGGGGGATATATATAAAAGTTTATTTATCCCTTCACTAGTCACCCATAAAATTTAGTAATATTATATACCACCAACAAGACTGAAATACTTAAAGTTGTTGTCGACTAAAGATGTGGGAAGAATAATGTAATCTAGAAACAGGAGATTTAACTGTAAACAGACAACCTTGGGTTTGAAGAATGAACTGTAAATAAAAATCCTCGGGTTGAAGAATAAATTGTAAATAAACATCCTCGTGTTGAAGATTAACTGTAAACAGGCATCCTCGTGTTGAAGAATATTCTGTAAACAGACATGCCTGGGTTGAAGAACACATCCCTGGGTTGATGAGAGGCAAAATATGCAGAACAAGTATCATATAGGCAAGAGAGGGGCAGGGTGGCTGTTGACGTGGCTCCTGCCGATGATAATGTGGGACTGGGCTGCCTCGTTTTTCACAAGCGTGAAGGATGAGGTCGAGAGGTCGGCTGTAAACACTTATATAGCAGAGGGAAGGCACCGACACAGGGCAGAAAAGTGTGAAGCAAAAAACTATATAGAGTTAAAGGAAGGTATATCATACACAAAAATATTATTAAAAAAAATAAAAAGTAAGTAAATATAAGTACAAACGTAAAAAGTAAGTAAATATAAATACAAATGTAATCAGTATATATATATATATATATATATATATATATATATATATATATATATATATATAAGGAGAGGCCGAGAGGGAGAAGGGCGGACGCGTTTCTAGTGATAAAAAGATACCCTGTGGAGATCAAACAATAAGTAGTATTTTACACAAAATTGCATAGATTTTCTTGGGAGATAAAGAAGCAATGTCTGTAGGTACCGATGCTACAGTAGAAAGAAAGTAAGAAAAGTAAGCAGGAAAGCTTAAGGGAGGAACAAGAGAGAATTAATGATAGACATGAGAGGGTAAAATAAAAAGATCACAGAAAGTTAACAAAAATAAGGAGGGAGGGGAAGGGGAGGAAGACAAACGGAAAATTGCCAGTGGAAAAATAAAGAAAAAATAAAGACGTCTTTGTTGTTAAAACGTTAACCAAAATTATTTATTTTTCTTCGGTGAAGAAGTAAGTTTACAGTGCTGTAAATAATGACAATAGAAAAGACAGAATGGAAAATGAATGTACAATTCTTGAAGCAGAAGCAGGAAATAATGGCGAGAGAAAAAAAAAAAGAAAAAAAAAAAAGGAACTGTGATTAATACAAAGGTATCAAAAAAGCAGCAAAATGTATGAAGGTGTTGGGAGGGCAGTGCACCAAAAGGCATCGGAACTAGGGTAAAACTGTAAAGCAACATGCAACCCTATTCCCACAGTTTTTACTTCTTATGGATCTCCCGTTTCATCAGCCCTTGGGACTAGCTCCTAACCTTCCCGCTTTGCTGACCTTTTTCTGTGTTTCAGTAACACAGAGAGTAGGCCAGCATGCCCTCCAATACAAGTTCCTCTAACTGTCGACACCAAACTACATGCACATTACCCACGTCATCGTACTGTTAAAAATTTTCAAATCAGCCTCGTAGTCCCCGGGGAGGAAGAGGACCATCAAAGCCCCCACCATCCGCCCCTCTCCCTGTGACGGCCAAGCGAGATGTCTGGAATCACTGTCTGTCTCACCTCTACGTCATTTTTGTAACATTCACAGCCAATCCCCTACCTTTCTATCTGGTGAACACCATCTCTCTTCCTCTAAACCTCACCTTTTCCTATCTGAGACTCAGTCGTCTGAGGCGACTGATAGCAAACCCTTCCTTGTACCTTCCTACTTTCTCTATACTCATTTCAAAGCCAAAGGTGTCTGTTGTGTATGTGTATGAGTGACATATCCTGTTATCGTGTTTCTGAAATTAAATCTTCTGAATTCTCTACTCTCTCGCCTTGGCTATTCTGTCATTCTTTAAGTACAGTATATTTGTTCTGTTTACGTATCCTCTACGAGTAACTCTACTGACTTTGAAAAATTCTTCGACTATCATATTCCTAAGATGAAATACACCCCATCAATTTGTCCTTTCTCTGAAATCTCTATTCTACGTGATTTCAATATTCACCAACACTTTTGGCTCTCCTCTCTTTTGACAGATCCAATTGGTGAACAAGCCTACATCATTTCTATCCTAAATGACCTAGAGCGGCTTGAACTGCACCCTACCCGTATCTCTGACTCCCTTGGAGAGAGTTCAAAAATACCTAACCTCTTCCTTATATCTACTCCTTATGTTTATGCTATTAATCTTTTCTCTCTGTTGGGCTCCCCCGATTGCAACCTTATAACCTTAACCAGCTCCAGTAAGGCCTGTAGATCCTTCCAAGAAGCAGCGGTGGTGGCAATTTGGTGCTGCTAATTGGGAGGCCCTCAGGCAGTACTTCTTTGATTTTCCTTGGAATGATTATTGCTTCCATGGCCGAGAGACTCTGCCTTGCTCATTACAGAGGTTATTCTCTGGGGGATGGAAGCATTCATTCATCTCTCATTTCCTGTAACTAATGTAGAAAAATCTTGGTTTAATCATACTTCTTCTAATTCTGTCTACAACAAGGAGAAGGCTTACAGAAGGTACTGGAGCCACCCCACCCTTGAATCTCATTTCTTTTACTGTATGTTTCTGCCCAAAATCGTTCTAGGTCTGTTCTTTGCTCTGAAAAAAGAAAAAAAAAATCCATACTAAATGTTCTGAACTCTCCAACTCAAATTCTTCCTGGTCCTTCTGGCACCTTGCCCAGAACCTTTCTATCAACTTTAACTCATCATTCTTCCCTCCTCTTTTCCACTCTGATTACTCTGTAACTATTTCTTCTACTGATAAATCAGATCTCTTTGCTGATACTTTCTCATCCAGTTCCACCATAGACGATTCTGGTGCTGTTCCTCAATCACTTCCACCCTCAGACTTCCCCATGGCTGACATTAACATTTCTTCAATTGATGTATTTTCTGTCATCACTCTCCTCAGTATGAACAATCCATATGGGTCTGATAGGGTCCCTCTTGTCATCCTCAAGAACTGTGTTTCTGTACTTACATCCCGCCTACATAAACTCTTTTGTCTTTGTCTGCCAACTTGTACCTTTCCTTCTTGCTGGAAGTTTGCTCTTATTCACCCAGCTTGTCCCAAAGAAGGGTGACCATTCCCAGCACTCTACATGTCGCACAATTGCTTGAACATTCTGCATTTCAAAAGTTTTGGAGCCAATTCTTAACAAAAATAATTAAGCACATTTCCTATCGCAACCTCCTTTCAGATCGCCAGTATGGGTTCCAGCAGAGATGCACCACTACCCATTTTCTCACTTACCTTTCAAACTCCTGGTGATCCTCCTTTCGGGACTTTGGCAAAAGCTTTGCCATTGCACTTGATATCTTAAACGCTTCAATCAAGTCTGGCACAAATATTTGATTTCCAAACTGCCATCTTTCGGTTCCTATCCTTTTATTTGCCCCTTCATCTCTAGCTTTCTTTCTGGCCGGTCTATAGCTACTATTGTAGACGGTCACTGTTCTTCTCCTAGAGCTATCAGTAATTGTGTTCCTGAGGGCTCTGTCCTATCGCCAGCTTTCTTCCTTCTATTCATCAATGACCTTCTAAGCTGTACATCTAACCCTATCCATTCATACACTAATGACCTCACCTTTCACCTTTCGATTTGCTTGCTGCAGCTTTCATTTCAGCATTTACTTCAACAAACAAGGGATTTATCTGACTTGGCTCATATCTCTGATTGGGGTAAAAGTAATATTGTTGTTTTTAAAGCATCAAAAACTCATTTCTTGCATCTTTCAGCCTTACAAAATCTTCTGCAAGAGTATCCTCCACTTTTTAACAATATCCAGCTCAATCCTCTATCATTATTTAATATATATTGGGTTTCATTCTCTCGGACTTTGGAAAGATCATATTATCTCCCTTATAAAATCTGTTTCCAAGAGATTAGGTGTGGTAAGCCGACTCCATGCCTTTTTTACCTCAGCACATCTGTAGACTCTATACATGGGCTGTATTCGTCCTTGTGTAGAGTACTACTCTCATGTGTGGAGAGGCTTCCCACATTCAGCTCTTCTCAGCAAGGTGGAGTCACAAGCTTTTCATCTCTTTAATTCTCCTCCTCTAACTGACTCCCATCAACCTCTGTCTCTTGCCCGTACTGTTGCATCTTCATCTCTGTTCTATCGCTACTTCAATGGTCACTGCTCCTCTGAATTGTCTGCTTGCATCCCTCCACCACTATGGTAGGCGTGTAGCACCCGTCTATCAACAAATTTTCATCCATTTTGTGCCTAACTCTGTAATGCAAGAGTTAACCGTTACTCCCAGCCCTTCATGTATGCAACAGGACAACTTTGGAACTGTCTCCCTCTGTTTGTATTCCCTACTGCCTATTATCCCCAGTCTTTCAAACGCAATCTGTCTAGGCAACTCGAAATGAACAGATCTTGAAATTGGCTGTCTATCGTCTTGTTTTATTTTTTCTTGGAGGGAACAATTTTGCGGGTTGCAGGTCTTTGTTTCTTTATTCTTGCATTAAAAAAAATTATTTTTGTGTGCTCCATGGTTGTTTAATAGTTATATTATTATGACACTTTCTCGAAATATTCATGCCAAATCACAATAGGACGTATCGAATTGTACTGCCTCGACCTTGTTCCGGCGTTTCTTTGCCCACTCGCATCATAACCTTCATACAGTTAATAAAATGTTTTTATTTTTTTTTTTAATCTCATATGTAGCAAAGCATCAAAGGATTTTTTTTTTTTTTTTAATTTCGAGATTGAGATTGTCATAGTAGTGAAGGGATAAATGAGGGCTCTGACTAAGCCTCTCTAATTTTAAAAGTTTCTCCTGGACTTGACAAATTTTACTGGAGAAAATTAGGAGGAGCACTAGCACTTAGAAAGCTCAGCAGCTACCCCTTTTGATCTGTCTATGATTGAAATTTTGACCTAACTCTGTGACCTTTACTTTCGCTAATTTTTCTCAAACTTGAAATTAGTGGTAGGTGGTGGCGACCATCATCCGCTCACTTGATGTAGTGCTGCCTACTTCTTCCTTAGCCTTTATCATTCTTTTTCTGTGTCTGCCCTCCTCTCCTCCAATTTCTCCCATCTTTCCTGTCATTTTTTATTGCCTTTCTTTCCTTTACAGGTGGTTTTACATTGAGTGACAAGCCAAATGGTTTTCTGTAAGCCAAGAAACCATTAACAACGGTGGGTGGTAACCATATAACCAAACCATACGTGCTCCCTATGTGTCAGCAAGTGGGTTGGTGGAGAGCTAGTGCCCCTCCCCGTAAAATAAATAACTTAAAGTCAAATGGCCACCCCTTACGGGATTATGGCGTCTGGCAATAGATAGATATATAGAAATACTTCATTTTTGCTAGACCTTGAATTTCTCCAGTTCATTTGGTTCAGTTTGAATTTTAAAAATGTTAATCTGAGAATGCCCTGTGAACTTGACTTCTGTCCTATATTTCTCAAGACTGAATAATATAATCTACGAGATCTGATAGAAAAGTCTCCAAACATACTTTTTTTTCCCCCCCTCATAAACCAGTACGAGTTAGTGGATGCAACGCGGTGTTGTGTGACCTTCAATAGGTGTACGCATGCTTGTTTAAAGCTGCCGTGAAATCCAGTCACTGCCAAGCAGTGTGTGGTTGAGGATGTGTTAGTCTTGCTTGTTCCATTTCCATTTTGTGCAGCAATGACCTAGTGAAGTTAGCAATGTTATTGCATAAAAAAATAGGTGACGTGCAATCTGAAACCATCAGGAAGATTCAGCAGGCTTTTGGCGATGAAGGTTATGTGTTACACAAATTAAGCTTGGAGAAAGGTGAGGCTCTTTTTTTTTTTTCGACTACAAAGGTGTTGTTTATTATAAGAATGCTTCAGAAAACCAAATGCACAATAAAGTGTACTACCTTGGAGTTCTCTGTTGCCTGTGGAATGCTGTGTTTTGCAGGGGACTACAGTTGTGGGAGCCATAGAACTGGCAGCCTCACCATGACAATGCTGCAACCCACTCATCCCATCTCATTCAGGATATTTTTTGGCCACACTGGATCACATAGGTCCGAAAGGCTCCCTGCTCTCCTGACATGGCTCTCCTCGATTTCTCGCCGTTTCCTAAACTGATAATGCCGTTGAAGGGTTCATGAGTTGAGGACTTAAATGAGATAAAGACAAATGCTTCAAATATCTTGTTGAGGATCCCCAAAACTAACTTTAGAAATTGTTTCCAACAACGGAAGGACTGCTGGGCAAAGTGCGCTGACTCCCAAGGAGCATACTTTGAAGGGAGTTAAAGTTCGAAATCAATAAGTAAGCTTATATATATATTATGCTAGGAAGAAGGAACCAAAGGCCAAGAACCCGCAATAACTGTTCCTTCCAAGAGAAAAACAAAATACAAGAGAGAGACAAATTCAGGATCCAATCATTTTGAGATGCCTGGACACACTGCGTGTGAAAGACTGGAGATTGTAGGAAGCAGGAAATACAGACAGAGGGAGACAATTCCAGAGTTGACCTGTTGCATGAATGAAGGACCGGGAGTAACGGTTAACTCTTGCATTAGAGAGTTGGACAGAAAAGGGATGAGAGTTTGCTGCTAGACGGTTGCTTCGCGCCCATCGTAGAAGTGGAGGAATGCAAGTAGACAGTTCAGAGGAGTAGTGACCACTGAAGTAGCGATAGAAAAGAGATAAAGATGCAACAGTGCGGCGAAGAGACAGAGGTTGAAGGGAGCCAGTAAGAGGAGGAGAGTTAATGAGACGAAAAGCCTTTGACTCCACCCTATTGAGAAGAGCTGTGTGTGAGGAACATCCCCACACATGCGAGTTGTACTCCACACAGGGACGGATAAAACCCGTGTATAGAATCAACAATTGTGCAGGGGTAAAGAAGGAACAGAGTCGGCTTAGCACACCTAATCTCTCGGAAGCAGATTTTACAAGAGATGTAATATGATCTTTCCAAGATAAGTCTCGAGTGAATGAAACCCCAAGGATGTTCAAGGATGATGCAGGATTAACCTGAATATTATTAAACATTAGTGAGTACACCTGTGGAAGACTTTGTCGGGTTGATAGGTGTAAAAACTGAGTTTTTGATGCATTAAAAACAAGATTATCTTTACCCAAGTCAGAGATACGAGCCAAGTCAGACATTAGGTGTGCCATAGCCTCATCCCTTGTTTGTTGAAGTAACTGTTGAGATGGGCGTTGCAGGAACCGAATGGAAAGGTGAAGAGTGGAGTCATGAGTGTACGAGCGGATAGGGTTAGATGTACAGCTTGGAAGGTCTTTGATAAATAAAAGGAAGAGAGCTGGTGATAGGACAGAGCCCTGAGGAACACCACTATTGATAGATCTAGGAGAAGAACGATGGCCGTCTACAGCAGCAGCTATAGAACGACCAGAAAGGAAGCTAGAGATAAAGGCACATATAGAAGGATAGAAACCGTAAGAGGGCAGTTTGGAAATTATTGTTTTATGCCAGACTCGATCGAAAGCCTTTGAGATGTCAAATGCAATGTAAAGCTGTCGCCAAAGTCCCGAAAGGAGAATGACCAGGAGTCTGAAAGGTAGGTGAGAAGATTGCCAGTGGAGCATCCCTGATGGAACCCATATAGACGATCAGAAAGAAAATTGTGATAGGAAAGATGCTTTGAAATTTTTCGATTAAGAATTGACTCGAAAACTTTTGAGACAGGATGTTAAAGCAATTGGACGATAGTCAGAGGGTTGGGAATGGTCACCCTTCTTTGGGACTGGCTGAATGAGAGCAAACTTCCAGCAAGAAGGAGAGGTACAAGGTAATAGACAAAGGCGAAAGAGTTTGCCTAGGCAGGGTGTACGCACAGAAGTACAGTTCTTGAGAACAACAGGAGGGACTCCATCAGGCCCACATGCCTTGTTAATATTGAGGGCCAGTGATGGCAGAAAGTACATCAGCTGAAGAAATTTTAATGTCAGTCATGAGGAAGTCACAGGGGGGAAGTGATGTAGGAACAGCACCGGAATCGTCTAAGGTGGAAATAGAGAGAGAGAGAGAGAGAGAGAGAGAGAGAGAGAGATCAGTGGAAATGAGTTATTTAAGAGGAGCCTGTGGAGTCACATGGAGAGACAGGATGACAAATGAGGATATAAAGGAGCATTGTGGTGTGGATGTGGATGTGATAGGAAGCGTTAGGAGGAATACACTGAGGTGGTTTCGCCATGTGGAAAGGATGGAGGGTGAAAGACTGACGAAGAGAGTGTATGTGAGTGAGGTGGAGGGGGGAGGGGGAGGGGGTGGCCGAGGATGAGATGGAGGGATGGGGTGGAGAGGTATATGAGCGGAGCAGTGAAATGGCGGGGGACAGGGCGACGTGAAGGCGATTTGTTTGTGGCCACCCCGAACTGGATTGAGGCGTCTGGCAATATATATATATATATATATATATATATATATATATATATATATATATATATATATATATATATATATATATATAATTTATTTATTTATTTATTTCCACCTTAGACGATTCCGGTCCTGTTACTCCATCACTTCCCCCCTGTGACTTCCTCATGGCTGACTTTAAAATTTCTTCAGCTGATGTTGGGTACTTTCCGATCAGACCTCGTAAGCTGACCCAAAATGTTTCCAAAAACTTTAATTTATCCAGAAATAATTCACATTATGCTAACCCTCATCCATAATACCAAATTTTGTTTAAATCAGATCAAAATTGTTAAAGTTAACCAATTCCCGACCTAGTGACCTTGTTTTCCGCGCATTAAAACCAGTGGACAATGAAGCCGTTTTGTGGAAGAAGAAAAGATGATTGGTAAAGCCATTTTAGAGCCAGGGGGGTCTATGAGCAGAAGAAAATGAAGACAGAAGAGAGGAAGAAGAGAAAAGAAAAATGGAAGAGAAATGAAAAGAAAAGGAGAAACAACAAGAGAAAAATAGGACAAAGAGAAAAAGAAGAAAAAAGAACAAAAATATGATAATGATGTTGACGATGATGATGATCATGATCATGATAATGATGATTGATGATAATGATGATGATAATAATGATGATTGATGATGATAATGATTGATGATTATAATATGATGATAATGATGATGATGATGATGATGATGATGATGATTGATGAAGCTGCTGCTGCTGACGAGGAGGAGAATGACAACAACGACGAAGATTGATAATGATGATGATGATGATGATGATGATGATGACGGTGGTGATGATGATGACTGACGATAAAGATGATCATGATCACTGATGATTGATGGTGATGAAGATGATAATGATGATGATGATGATAAGGAGGAGGAGGAGGAGGAAGAGGAGTAAGTGGAGGAGGAGCAGGACGACGAAGAGTAAGAGGAGGAGGAGGGGGAGAAGGAGGACGACGATGACGACGATGATATATGATGATAAATGATTTATGATGAAGATGACTGATGATGACGATGACGATGTGATCATTGATTGATGATGATGATGAAGATTATTATTATGATAATGATGATGATTATGATTAAGAAGAGGAACTAAAGGAAGAAGTTGAAGAAGAGGAAGTAGAGGAATAAAAAGGAGGGGGAAGAAGAAGAAGCTCATCATCACCATCATGATCACTGATGATTAATGTTAATGATGATGAGGGGGAGGAGGATTATGATGGTGATGATTATGATGATGATGACGATTGTTGGTGATCTATTTATATGTCGATTGCCGGACGCCACAACCCCATGCAGGGGTGGCCATTTGTCTTTAAGTTAATCGGGGAGAGGCACTAACTCTCCGCCAGCCCACTTATTGACACTTAGGGAACACGTATGGTTTGGTTTATGGTTACCACCCACCGTTGTAAATGGTTTCCTGGTTTACAGAAAACTGTTAGACTTGTCACTCAAGGTAAAGCCTCCTGGGAAAGAAAGAAGAGTGTAAATTGACAGGAAGGATGAGAGAGACAAGAAAAAAGGAAGGCACACACAGAAAATGAATGATAAAGGAGAAGGAAGAAGTAGGCAGCACTACATTAAGTGAGTGGATGATGGTCGCCACCACCTACCACCATTGTTGATGGTAATGTTCATTTATGACGATAATGATGATAATGATGATGATGATTGATTATGTTGATGATGATGAGGAGTGATGAGGAGGTGACAGACGATGAAGACGACGACGGTGATTGATGCTGATGATTGTGATGGTGATGATGATGATAATGATAATGAGTACAACGACGATGACAACGGTGACGATGATTAAGATGGTGATGATGATGATGACTGATGATGATGTTGCTGCTGATGATCATGACCATTGATGATTGATGGTGATGATGGTGATGATGATGATCATCATGATCAGGTGATTTGTGATGATGATGATAATGATCATGATACTGATCATTGATTGTGATGATGATGATGATGATGATGATGATGTTCATTTATGCTGATGATGATTGATGATTTATGATGATGATGATCATGATGATGATGATGATTGATGATGATGATGAACATGATGATGATGATTATGATTGATGATGACGATGATGAAAAAGGAGAAAGGGAATAAAGAGGAAGAAGAAGATGTAGACGACGACAACGACAAAGAAGAAGAAGAAGAAGGAGAAGAAGAAGAAGTTGATGATGATG
This sequence comes from Coenobita brevimanus, assembly GCF_032717465.1. NCBI lineage: Eukaryota > Metazoa > Arthropoda > Malacostraca > Decapoda > Coenobitidae > Coenobita > Coenobita brevimanus. Next base: position 23,077,462 of record NC_137041.1, read on the forward strand.
ATGATGTTGGAGAAAAAGAAGAAAAAAGAGAAAAGAGGAATAATAATAATAATAATAAGAAGAAGAAGAAGGAAGGAAAAAGAGCAAAAGAAGATAAAATAAAAAATACAGAAAGAAAAAGAAGAGGAAACCTGGATTTATGTCATTTGTGTTTTAGTGTGTTAGTGTTATGCATTAACTACAGTACTTTAGATGTTTTAGCTATATACAAGTACGAGGATGGAAGCTGGGTGCTTTAACCCACCGTGTGCCAGTGCCATTTTAAAACGGTCTGACATAATTCCGCGGCCAGTACCAGTGCCACTTTAAAACGGTTTAAAATAAAAAAATTCACTGTGACCGCATTTTTCAAGATTCGCGGGTAAAACTTGGCAGGCATATATGGTAACCATTCCTATACCATCCCTCAGTCTGTCAAGGCCATACACTCAAATGCTCCCCCCCTTACGCTCGCTTTGCCTCACTCTGCCTGTGTGCCTCACCCAGTGCTGTACATAGTGAAGGCATTTTGTAAATATTTTCATGTAAGTGTAAGTTGTAAATATTTTCTTGTAAAGGTAAGGACTAGATATTGAAGTCAAGTTGTAAGTTTTTTTATTTTTGCGAGGAAGAAGGAACCAAAGGCCATGAGCCCGCAGTAACAGTTCCCTCCAAGAGAAAAACCAAATACAATAGAGAGCCAAATTCAAGATCCGATCATTTTGAGATGCCTGGACACACTGCGTTTGAAAGACTGGAGATCATAGGCAGCAGGAAATACAGACAGAGGGAGACAGTTCCAGAGCTGACCTGTTGCATAAATGAAAGACAGGGAGTAACGGTTAACTCTTGCATTAGAGAGTTGGACAGAAAAGGGATGAGAGTTTGCTGCCAGACGGGTGCTACGCGCCCGTCGTAGAGGTGGAGGAATGCAAGCAGACAGTTCAGAGGAGCAGTGACCATTAAAGTAGCGATAGAAAAGAGATAAAGATGCAACAGAGTGGCGAAGAGACAGAGGTTGAAGGGAGTCAGTAAGAGGAGGAGAGTTAATGAGACGAAAAGCCTTTGACTCCACCCTATTGAGAAGAGCTGTATGTGGGGAGCCTCCCCACACATGAGAGTTGTACTCCACACAGGGGCGGATAAAACCCCTGTATAGAGTCAACAATTGTGCAGGGGTAAAGAAAGAGCGGAGTCGGCTTAGCACACCCAATCTCTTGGAAGCAGATTTTACAAGAGATGTAATATGATTTTTCCAAGATAAGTCCTGAGTAAATGAAACCCCAAGCATGTTCAAGGATGATGCAGGATTAAGCTGAATATTATTAATCATTAGTGGGTATACCTGTGGAAGATTTTGTCAGGTTGATAGGTGTAAGAACTGAGTCTTAGATGCATTAAAGACAACCATATTATTTTTACCCCAGTCAGAGATACGAGCCAAGTCAGACATTAGGTGTGCCATAGCCTCATCCCTTGTTTGTTGAAGTAACTGTTGAGATGGGCATTGCGGGAACCGAATGGAAAGGTGAAGGGTGGAGTCATCAGCGTATGAGTGGATAGGGTTAGATGTTCAGCTTAGAAGATCATTGATGAATAAAAGGAAGAAAGTTGGTGATAGGACAGAGCCCTGAGGAACACCACTGTTGATAGATCTAGGAGAAGAACAATGGCCGTCTACAACAGCGGCTATAGAACGACCAGAAAGGAAACGAGCAATGAAGTACCTTCTTCTTAGTGCCAGGACTGTACGTAATGAAGTCAGGTTGTACCCATCTTCAAGTAAGTGTAAAATAATGCATTCACAGGAGAAAGACACAAATTGTGATAGATGTTGAAGTAATAAGTAATCAGAAAAGTGTACTGAACATTCCTAAACCTTCCCACCATAAATACCTGAGTATACCTTACATAGAGAACGGCTTTCTCTCACAGAAGTGGTGAGCATGAGAGAGCGGCTATACCTGTATACGAGTATGCAGGACTCAATAAAACCCATTTCTGAGCTCGGTAAGCATTTTAATGGTGAAATTCGTTGTGCCTACATCAAAATCTATCATTTTAGCCAAAATACAAGTCAAAAAATGGCTGGCACTGGGGCGACCCACAGGGCTAAAAATAGCTGGCACATGGCGGGTTAATTTTAGGTTTTTATACCTCCGTGTTTGGAAGTTACAAAGGACTACATTTACTAAGCTTAATCTGGGAAACTGCCCCATCACTACATGGAGTGTCTACCGATACTGTTTTAACAAAATTACTTAGATTTCTTAGAAAGGAGAAAGTGAAGCTCCTCTGAGTACTTCACTTTCAGTTGGAGGAGAGGAGGCAGAACGAAATGCAAGGAAAAAAAAATTCATGGAGTGCAATACCCATGCTCAAAGCAACTGTTCTAAGGGCCGAGAAAAGTACTCTGCAATAAAATCTAATCCCAGTTCCCTTGCTTTGCCCTGAACCCTCCCGCAAAGTTTGGTCTCAGTCAGATAGGAACAGTTTAAGCTAACCTTGCCATGTGACCCTGATTTTTCCCTGTGACCCTGACAATCATTTAACTATTACCTAAATCTAATTCTTTATTGTTGCTTTACCGTGAACTTTTCCAAAATGTTCAGCGTAAATTGGATAAAGACTTAAGTTGATCTTGCCATTTTACCTTGACATTTTTCCTATGATTGTCAAAAACAGTGGTCAACTCCGTGGTTGACCTTCAACCATTCATCCAAGTTTGGTTTAGATCACATAAAAAATGTGTTAATTTTTTTCACATACAGATATTGGGGTCGAATTTTTACCATGTCCCGTGACCTTGATCCTTGACCTTCTGTTCTAAAATATGACTCACATCTGTTGTCTTAAACTGGATCAGCCCCTCTTGACTAGGTAAATTGTATAAAAAATTACATTTTAAACTGAATTTGCCTCTTCAAACAAGTTAGGCCTTTGACGTTGAACTTTGATCTGTTGTTACTGAAAAGAAACAGATCAGTCACTTGGATAACTTTCAACCTTTCCACCAAAATTGCTGAAAAACGAATGACATCTATTTGAGATATTTTGTTCACACACACACACACACACACACACACACACACACACACACCAAATACTCGTTCTTGTGTGTGTATAAAACTGCGGTCAGTAACATACAGTATATATCTAACAACGTGAAGAGAAATTGCAGAAATAGATGCGACAGGGAGAAGGGTGGAAAAGCAGGGGATAGAAAAATGAAGGAACAGAGACAGCAAGAAGTGTAAATAAAAAGTTACATAGATATAAATTTTTCATAGCTGAAGATAGAAGCACCCCCACCCCGGTCCCACTCAGTTGTGTAATTCTCCATAAATATGACTTCTTTACTCTGAATTGGGAGTTCCTCAGGGAAAAAAAAAAAATCTTTTTCCCTCTCCTACATAGGCGAGAGGTGGAGAAGATGTGCGCATGGGGAGGATAATATAAAAGTTAGATATTCCCCAGAGTAAGTCGGCCGAGAGGCTGAGTAAACTTTATCTGCATTACTGTCCTCCTCTGTGAACGCTCTGGAATGTGACCTCTGAAACAGTAAGGAAACTATTTGTAGCAGACATGACGACAGTAGGCTACAAACAGGGGTACTAACTTCAGCCAAGTCACTGGGAAGAAGAACGATGGTGACACTAGGGAAGAAGAGAGAAATGAGGAAGAATAAGGCTCGCTTCACACGTGCGTTTTTTTCCCGTGCGGAAGCATGGCCGCGCGGGTGGGTGTACAAGAGGCATGTCTTCACACGAGCGTTTTTTTCCCACGCGGTTCGTATGCAGCAGTGCACAGAACACCTCTCAGTTTGTCGGTGTTTGCTCGAGATGGAGGACGTAAAGAAGAGGCTGATTTATATGTACTTAATGAACAAGGTTAAAAAAGAAGAGACAACGTAAATGGTGGACCCACCCAATAAACAGCTCTAGGCTCCTTCAAGGAGCATTCTACACGATATATTCTGAGCTGAAAGCTGATGAAGAAAAGTTCTTCAATTATTTTCGCATGTCATCTCCTACATTTGAAGAACTTGTGAGCAAACTGAAAGATGGTATTATAAGGCAAGACACAGTTATGAGATCATCCATTTCTCCTGAAGAAGCTGTTGCACTGTTCTTTTCTGGCATGCTCTTTTCTTCATAACCTTCAGTGAGTGATTGACACACCTCTACCCAGGCCTGTATTTTCTTGTTTTTGTCTTTATAATCTTCTGATGAAGTATCCCATAATGCAGGTCTCTTTTCCACTTCCACTATGAGAAGTTCAGTGTCAAGATGACCTGCCATGATGTTCTGTAAAACATAATTATATTCATAGTGTACCTCTGTTACTACAGTGCATATAATAATAATGATAATAATAATAATAATAATAATAATAATAATAATAAAACTATTCATATTAATACGTAAAAATGCATACCTGATTGAAAAATGACAGCAGAAGAGCAGCACACCACCTCTGCCACAGATGAACCACGACTGCCGCTCGGGGAAAAACTGCCTGTCTGAAGGGCTCCATAGACTTCTAGAGTATTCCAAACCGCCTGCCACCATGCGGGTTGGCAGTGCGCGCGGCTGGTAAATCATTGCCGCGCGGGAATTCAGCCGCGCAGGCAGCGTGTGAAGGGCCTCATTGAACTTCATTGATTTCTAAACCACGCGGAAAAACCACGCGGGAAAAAACCGCTCGTGTGAAGCTAGCCTAAAAGTAGTCGGAATGAGGTCGAGAAAGGATACCTCTGAATGCAGATGCCCTGATGGAAGAAATATCTAGACGAAATTGCTAAAGCTCCTTGTTCATGCCATATCAGCCTGTCGTACCCACACGTTAAGTGTAAGTAACACGTCCTCATTTAGTACACCTTAAACTTTTAAAGTCAGCCTCATATTCATTATTAAGGACTTCATAACACCAGCCTGCTATCTTGCTTCCACCACGGTAATTCCCTCCTTTCATTTTCCCTTTTCCTCATATTTACACAACATTAACATCATCATCATCATCATCTAAGTCTGTGTTGCCCCATGAGGAGTGTCGGAGCCAGGGGCTAGGAAAGTTGGTCCTGAGATTTAAGATGAGAGTGACCAGCCTCACACATCACTGAATGGCATTATGTGAGCAATAATCCCCAACCTTCCCTTGGATATAAACCTACACCGGTTGGAGTGCCTTAATTACCCACTAAACTACCAGGTGTCATCATTTACTTATTGTATATTTTAAAATCTGAATCTCATCTGTATTGTTCTTTGTATCAGTGAAGGGATGCCATCAGACATTGAATACAACCAATTTCACTCAATAGCCTCAGCAGAAATATCATCCCGTGACATCAGTACAGTAATTACACCACTCGCGTGTAGTTAATGATAATGCCGAAAATAGCCGACGTTTTTAGGAATTATCTTTATCACTGAAACTGTTTTCATACATGGAGGGTTATTGGATTATTCATTTTCATATTTTTCTTATTTTAATTTCACTCACTCCTTTCTATGAAATGTTCGTCAAAAATTCAACATACTGCATACAGCTGATTGGGTCAGGTGCGGGGAAGGGGATGGGTCTACTTTATGATGTGGCAGGGGTAAACCAGCTCTGCTGTCGGGCCCTGCTGCGGATATCGTTGGACTGCACTGCACAATTGACCTTCATGCGGTGTGGTGCGATGAGGAGCGGTCCCTTCTCCCCTTAGAGGCTAAGATACGAGTAAATATGTGTGAGTGGATGAGTAAATTGGTGAGTGTGTCGTCCTGTCTCGGTTACCCCCGTCAGAGGGAAAGCCTAGGTATATACTGTAGATAGACCCTTAGCATAATCTTACAAAGTAGATACCATGGGCTTATGCTACCGTAAACTGAATAATCTTCCAAATTCTTGTCTGCAGTGTAGTCTTATCGCAGATTATAGGTCATCCCTCTCTTATGAACATGATTCCGTTAAAAATATCTCCCTTCCTTACCCTCCCCTAACATGCAACCCTTACACCACACTGGCAGACTCGCTACTGTAGAAGGAAAATCAACGTTAAAGCAGATAATATGCATCCCTATGACAAATACCACTAGAATTAAGCTATTGCTTTCACTCTAACTAAAGCAGCCAGCAATGTCGAGAAGATCAAATTTGGTTGAAGCTAGTACCAAGTTAGCAAACCACAGGAGCAAATCCGTAGGTCAAGCAAATGACCCTCAAATGGAACCAAGTTTTGAGAGTACAGAGAGGTGGAGGTCACTGAACTCACTTTCTTCATTTCTTACACCCATATTGGTAATTATCTGTCTCAATGACCTCTGTGTCAAGTAGATAGGCATGAAACTTTTTAAATAAGGAAAATATATATATATATATATATATATATATATATATATATATATATATATATATATATATATATATATATATATATATATATATATATCAGCTCACCCGGGGCTCATGGAGAACCCAGGGAGTGAACTGATAGAAAAACTAGGACACAGAAAACCTGCCTGCAAAGAATACGTGGCTAGTAATCTTACCCTTCATTCAGTCTGCAGAAGCCTCCACCTGCCTTACTATCTCTGAGTGGTTACGGAAGAGCTTATCGAATTGCTGTTGCCAGGCTGGTTACTGTGTTCCACCAGATCACAAAGACACCAGCCATGTGAACCATCTCCTGCCCCCAAGCCAAATAAAGGAATATACCGTATGTTCTGGTTGGCTACCGTGAAGAAGGATATCCCTTCTCTGTCTGTCTGTCTGTCTGTCTGTCTGTCTGTCTCTCTCTCTCTCTCTCTCTCTCTCTAATATACTAGGACTTAGTATATACTACTGAAAGTCTCCTATAACTATATACTACTGAAATTATCTTATACCATACTTACAGGCTGAAACTGACATTGTTAGTATCGCTTATCTTAAAGCCTAACCATTCTCTAGTTTTGAATAATCGATAATCCTAATGTTAATCTAAATTAAATGACTGATCAGCTCAGTGTCACGTCTCATCCTAATACCTAACTAGATTTTAGTCTGAATGTATCCGTAAATATAATAGTATTCTAACATGGAGAACTTCTTTGCATATCCTGCCTTTTTCTTTTTTACGAAGGACTAAAAAGTACATTTAATTTTGTATTTATTCATGCATGTACTCTGGGGACTGTGTCAGGGTTCAGTGCAGCGAGTATGGATCTATATTTTGCATATATCCACGCTACAAGGTGTCGGGAGCAAATGCTGAAATGGTGTGAGGACGAAATTTGGCGTGTCAAGTAACTATGCTCATTTACCATTTTTTATTCTCCGCCGTGTTAACGAAATATTCTAACGGAAGAAAAGAACAGAATAAAAACTTCTGGTCAGTTTTCTGTTCATTTCTGTATAATCCCATTTAACTGTGTTCCAAATCTCTCAGACATTTCAGTATTTGGATCCACATCTGCACCACAGTAACAGTGTTATAGAACTGCACTCACACCACAACTTCAGAATTTTAGCTGTCTTGGACCCACACCTGCACCACACCCTGAAGGCACTGTTTGCACCAGCACTGCACCCGCATTACACGCACAAGGCATAGAAGCACATCCGCACCGTACCAGCAGAATAGATTACGCAATTTCCACTGTAGTCATGTTTCCATATACTACACTCCTGGACATTAAGTATTTATGAGCCAGCATGTAAAGTAAATACAACACCATTTTACTTCTTTCTAAATTAGAATATAATATACGAAATTAGGAACTTTAGCAGAAAAAGGATTGCAACTATTGTCTTGCAATATGGTTATGAAATATTATTTAGGTTTTAATGTGATTATTTTGTCACGATTGTTCGTCGCCCCTCCTTATTGCCTCTGTTGCTTGCATTCCTACTTCTCTGTACCCTAGGCATCTGAGTTCATGAATAAGATGTCATCGACACATGATGGCTCGAGGCTTGTCCTTCTTGCCAACACTACATGCCCAGCTAAACTTAAATTTCTTTTGCTAGGTGCACTGGTGGTCATGATACGTAGAACATTGCATGCAGTCCTACAGAGTGCCGGGAGCTGGGTCTCATATTCCTTCCACACACATTCTATGTGTGTGACTAATTGCTCTTTTTCATTCATACTAACTCTGCAAATTCCAGATATATACCAGGTGGAGGTAATACAACTGCACTCACACAGACTCGAACCGCATCTGAATTGCATCCGCAAGGATTTCTCTGCAGCATTACGTAAGTGCATCGCAGTGCGAGATTCTGGAACACCACATGATGCAGTTGTTTCTGTACATGAGGATGAGAGACAAAGAAGGATTGTTCACCGAGCATTTTTGTTTTACAGTGCATCAGGTGTCGTCTGCTCAGCCCGAACCATCTCTATACATGACTCAACTGGTATCCAGTGGTAACCAGTACGTACCTGTTTTGTGCAGCATTACCATTTTTATTGAGGTTGTATAACAGTAAACTTGTTAACACTATGATTATTGTGCAGTTCGTAGGTGCAATGGGCATGGCCCACATGTCATGAAGAGCAAATTATAGTTGCTTAGGTTTTCACTAAAAGATAAGGACTCGTTAAAGCAGCGTAAATGGATGGTCAGACAAGCTGAACCATGCTAAAGATGCGCCCTACACTTCCCAGGCTGGCTATACACAAAAATACAATATCAAGAATGAAATCTATTATGCATGACTTAGCCTATATAAAAAATCGTATATGATATAAATGCATCTGGCAACAACATACCTTTATAACGCCATTGTTTCCCTTACATATGTCAACCACATGTATTGAATATCTCTGCGTTTTTTAAACAGGTAGGACATCATCGATAATTAGCAACCCTAGAAATAACAAAGGAGATGGAAACAATATACAACTCCAAGCATGAAAAATTTACAAGGAGTATGATTTTAACACTGAAATATGCAACCAAACATAAATGCAGCGAGCCTTTCTAGTGAAACTAGACTACTCTGATTACACAAATCCGTATGTAAAAATACTGGTATGTGTATTAAATCCTATCTATTAATCTCTTTATAGCCCGACGCCCTAATTCCGCAAAGGATGGCTGCAGACAAAACGCCTCCAAGTTGCTCTGTCACCCATCACTTGACTGCCTTCCCCCCGACTCATTTCCCCCTCACTCATATACCTCTCAACTCCATCCCTCCACCTCATCCTCAGTCTCCCTGTCCCTCTCCCTTCCTCCATTTCACCTACATACACCTTCTTAGTCAGTCTTTTAATCTCCATTCTCTCCACATGTCCAAATCATCTCAGTGTATTTCACATCCACATTCACCCTACAACGTTCTTTCACTTCTTCATTCGTCAACCAGAGTCCAGCCATGTCACTCCACATGCTCCTCTCAGGTAACTCATTTCCACTGCTCTCACTCTTGACTTGTTCCCCTCTAGCAAGGTCCACACTTCGCTTCCATACGTCAGAGTAGGGATCACAATACTGTCATGCAGTGGCTTCTAAACTTCCATACTTACTTCCCTATTTATCCTCACCGCTTTCAGTGAACCAACAACCTTCCTTCCCCGCCGAACCCTTTCAAGCACTTCACCCCCCAAATTTCCATCTATACTCATCACACTACCCAAGTCCTTGAATGTACTCACATTCTCCATATCTTCAACACCCAACTTCACCATGCATTCTGTGACTTCATTTCTCTCAAACACAATAACTTTACTCTTGTTTACATTAACTTTCAGATTCCTCTTCTTACACACTATCCCAAATTCATTCACCAAACCTTGCAACTCCCATTCATCTTCACTCAACATTACTGTGTCATCAGCAAACAGCAAAGCCGGAATCTTCCACAACTCACTCTCATTCATTAGACCCACCCCTGCATCCACTGCCCTACCTTGCACCTCCTTTACAACCCCATCCATGAATATATTAAACAGCCATGGAGACAGCACACATCCCTGTTTCGGTCCTACATTTATATCAAAGAACTCAGCTAACCATCCACTCACACCGTAGCCCTAGCTCCCTCATACATACTCTTCACAGCACTCAGCAATTTCCCATCCACTCCATATATTTTTAATACCTTCTGCATACCTTGCCTATCTACTCTGTCAAATGCTTTCTCCAAGTCCAAGAAGGAAAATACACTTTTTTCCCTTCTCTAGATACTTAACTAAACATATTAGAACTGATATCCGATCTACACAACCTTTTCCCTTCCTAACTCCCCCTTGTTCTTCTCCAACTAGATACTTTTTTACATGCCTAACCCTATCAAGTATTCTACCATATATTTTTTCAGTCATACTAAAAAGGCAAATACCCCTATGGTTACCACATACTTCTCTCTCCTCTTTTCCATTGTATAAAGGAACAATTTTACCTGATTTCCAGTCCTCTGGAACCCTTCCCTCTTCTCAAGCCAGTCTACACAACTTCCATATCCACTCCACAACAATGTCACCCCCATACTTCAGCATTTCACCTCGCACTCCATGAATTCCTGGGGCCTTTCCCATATTGATCTTCTTCATTGCTTCAACTACTTCCGCCCTACTGATCTCTTCCTCCCTCCTCTCATCTCTTCTTCTCCCAGCCATTCCCCAACCATTTATGCTCGCACTGCTCTCACTCCCTGCATTCAACAAATCCTCAGAGTGGAAGGAGTATTAAATCCACAGGACATAAATGGTTACGAACATCCTCAATGTAAAGTACACAAAGGGCAGTAAAAGGCATATCTAGACATAGTATGACTTGTTGAACGTGACTATTGCCAAACTATAATAAGTTTAAATCTCTTATACAGTAGTATATGGATACTTACCTAGAATTTATGGAAGGCATATACTGTACACTGGCGAATTTTACGCATAATACCTTCACTATCCATTTCCTGGTTTCTCTCCAGTTATTTCTTCAGCAAATAGTTTTTTTTTTTTTTTTTCGAGTAGATAATGTAGGAAATCTTTATTTCATAAATAGATATTGTTTTGTTTCAACTAAGCGATGTAACAAATGGGCTATATTATGTTGCTGTCTATCAGTGTGCGTCATTACAGAATATACGCGTGCATGCAGTTCTTTTGTGGCTTCATTTAATTAATTATTTTTCGTTTACTTGGCTCACATTACTTTTGGAAATTTCAGTAAAGTAACTCCCCCCCCCCTCCCTTTTATTACCCTCCACCTGACGAAATCAGAGGAGGGTACTGTTATCAATGGGATCAGCAACAATCTATCTATCTATATACCTAGGCTGCTTCCCTCAAGGAAAGTAAGGTGGCTTATAGATTACATTTCAGGTCCAGAATTCTGAAAGTATTCAATACCGAGTCATGAAATTTCACATTGTTATGTGTCTTATGGTGAGCTGGTGCCTTTTGATAGATGGAATGTTGTATCTCAAGCATTTTTTAAAATAAAGAAGTAAAAAAAAAAAAATGAAAATTCAGTGCACTCTGTGCGAGGAATGTGAAGGGCCCAGTGCATTTTCCTATTAACACTTTGCAACTATTCCACCTAGGAGGTAGAAACTGTACACGATTAATGATTATATGAATATCTAATTATGTATGAAGATTTATTGTGCAATAATAAAAACTGTCTTCCTAAATGAAATAAGCACGAGTCATAATTTCATCAGATCTGCTCAAAACTTCATTATTACCGTGGATAAACTACTGAAATGTGAAAGTTTTAATATCTCTTGTTATACGGGGGGGGGGAGGTGAGGGCCGTCATGTGCTTGCCTATGTTTTACTGAAGAGTTGTATTAAGTAAACTAAGGGACAGGTGAAGGCCTAACAGTGAAATTTATTTTTTGCCTCCATTGGTGAGAACTTCATTGCACTTGACCTGTTTCTAATACAGTCGTTGGATGTTTACACATATGATGTCCAATACCAAAGTCAGAGAAAGTATCTACTTTTTCATTACAGTATTGTACAAAATATCTCGAAATGTCAAGAGAAAATAAATGGGTATAAATTTATCCATTTAGAGGATGAAGGAAACACCGCGGGTACCACTTGACAATCTACCCGTGACATAAAAGATTTAATGACGCCACTAGTACGAAGTACAAAGGAGTACAAAGGAAAGCAAACAGCAGCAGACTTCATGGTCCTTTCGAGGCTGTTTGTTATAGAATAGACTGTGACTACAAGATCTAACTCTACATGCGGAAGGATAAGAATAGTAAAGCAAGAAGGCTTCCCCCACCTCCAAACCCTCCAGTTAAAACTGGTAAGAAGTGAGAAAAAACACCATGCAGCATGGAAAATCTGACATGGAAATTTCATAGGAAAGACTGAGAAGGAAAAGTTACATTCCATATTACTTTATCTATAAGCTACCAGTATGAATAACCTGAAAGTAATAAAGTAACATAAATACTTGAATCAATAAATAATGCATGACACCATGTACGGGTATGTTGAGTTAACGGGGTGTCTGCAGACACAGCGTGGAAATTGCACAGTGCACAGTGTGGATGTTTAGGGATGGTGTGGCAGCCTTGCCTGGCACTATTAAGGTAGGCACCAGTTAATCAGGCCTCAGCTTCATTCATTCCACTGAGACTAGGAGCTTTCCCATGCAGGACATGCACACAAGTCACCTCCTGAACCAGTGACCCCTGGTACATTAAATAAAATCCCGATGGTGGTCACCTGACTAACAGGGACCCTCAGTGATCCACAGCCCATCACAGGTCGAACGTATGGGTAGTGACCGTTTGTGACTCTCGATTCTTGTAGTAGGAGTTAAAGATGAATACAGGGAGTTTATCTTGATTTATTATCTTCAGAGAAAATCTTAAGTTGAGCAGTGTAGGTATTAAAGAGACTGAATACACTAAGTCTAGTTGGACCCCTCTTCTTGTTCACTCTCTCCACTACCTGTCGATTCTAATGCTAGCCTCCTTCTGAGCTCTGCATCCTAAATTCTGGTGTAGCAGGGGTCGTGTCACGTGTGTTATACTGTTGTTGGAATGTTCTAGAAACCTGTGTGTGAGTATGTGTGTATGTGTGTGTATGGTCACTAGGCATTGTTCGTATGCTATCTCGCTGACACAGTACCTATATCATCCCCTGACTTGCTGCTTCCTGTGTATTGTCAACATTTCCTCAGTTACACTTGCAAGATAATTTCCCGTTCCCAGGCATGCCTGGAGCTCTGTCTATCTATCTATTTATCCATCTATCATGTTTTCTATAATTAATTGTATTTATAATATGGAGTCCTAACATTGCTCGGTCACGCTGCTGGAGGTCCTCCGACAGTAGTTATCATTGACATATGCTAATCTATTAGTACATAATATTGATTATAATATTGTATGCATATAATATTCATAGTAAATTGCAATGATCTAGTATTATTACATTTTAACCCCTTAACCATGGGGCGTCACTTTTGTGACGCTTGGGAGCAAGGGATCATACCGCGGGGCGTCGCTTTTGTGATTCTGTGTTATTTTGAATTCACCCGGGCTTCCAAATGGGGGCTTGTATCATCTATCAGTACTGCCAATGTCCAACACTAGTCAGCACTCCTAATCTCATCTGTACTCCCATCCATTGTTGACAATTTAGCCATTTCTCCCCGTTCTTGACTCCCCTCCCTACCCCCCCTCCATTACCCTATCCTCTCGCCTGCCCGGCCGTGCTACGCTAAGTAAATCTTCCCTGGAATTTTTCACTGATTTCATCCATTGAAATAAGCCCTATGTCCTATTCTTATACCAAATAATATATACAAGAAAGGAATAAGGTAAATGAGAGTGCCATACACCTGGATTTGGCTAATTATCACCTGACAACACCTCACGTGCACTCGTTCGCTAATTTTCGCTGTTTTTTTCCCCTTGAAATATGCCGTATAATCTATTTTCGTAATAAATGTACATGCAAGGAGGGAAGGGAGAAGCCTAAGTGATATTTACATTCACCTGGAACTACCTAATTTATAATGTATTGTCTAGATTTCCTGCCAATCATATCAGTGCTAGACAAAGCTGTTTCAAGATCTAACATTGGTAGCTCTGAATATATATCTCCTAAGTAGGCCTCTAATCTATTTTCGTAATAAATATACATGTAAGGAGGGAAGGGAGAAGCCTAAGTGTTATTTACATTCACCTGGAACTACCAAATTTATAATGTATTGTCTAGATTTCCTGCCAATCATATCAGTGCTAGACTTAGCTGTTTCAAGAAGTAATATTGGTAACTCTGAATAACCCCTAAAGCAGGCCTCCACGCTGGTCCTCCGTTATCAGTTTACTCTCATCTTCCGAAGCGAAGGTACGTATGTTTCTTCTTGCTGACTTCAAGGCCTTTTTTCACCCCCATGCAAATGGCCCTGTGACCTTTACCCCCTACTAAACCTCGTGTGGAAAGAGGTAAAGGGCTGACAATTGATAAAAGAGTGACTACGATCTTTCTATTGAGTAAAACAGTGCAAGTGGAATTGTAAATAATGTGTAAACAGCAAGTGAAAGTAATGAATGTAAATATACGTGAACAATGGAAAATAGTTTTATAAGTTATTTCAAGTGACAGTGCACAACACAGTGTAAATAAAATAGAAATGTAAATAACGTAAATAAAATAGAGAACGTAAATAGAAATGTAAATGAGTAGTATTATAAGAATACGAGTATATACCCTAGGAGTAATGAAAGTGAAAGTTTCACTCTAGCATGTCTGAATGCTATGAGTTATGAGAGTGAAGATGAAAGTGACATTCACTCTCAATGCCAGTATACAGGACGAGAAAGTGAATGCTACGTATTTTACTGAAAGAAATTGAATCCCTACAGTGACAATAAACTAATACTACTGAAGGAAACTTATGGATAAAGACTGTAGATATATATAAGTGTTATATAGTAATAGAAATATAAAGTGTGAGGGGTTTTATGAATAATAAATGACAGAGTACCAAGAGCGAACTAGCGCAAGTGGGAAGGTCATACGCACTCGTAATTTTCATTGCTTTCACAGTGTTTTTTTTTTTAGTATGGATCCCAAACTACTTGAAAATTGTAGAATAGTGTTTATAGTGTTTGTATCTGGCTGTGGTAATCATATTACGGGTTGTTGGGAAGTGTAAAGTGGAGACTTCGTTACCCTACTTCAGAGGTCTCCACAAGTCCTACGGTAACCGACGAAGGCTCAACAATCATTCCAGGAGAAAGCTGAAGGTATGTGCCATAAGCATATGTAATTTTATTATTCTAGGACTAATAACTGATTTTTGGCAAATATTTTTTGAGAGTCTGTCGGAGCCCAAATAACCCCGCGGCACACGCAAGTCATAGGAAAACAAGCCCGCGGTGTAGGGGTTAAACAAGTTGTATACATATTTGAATAAATGCACTAAAGGTAAACTATTTAACTGTAATACAGTATGTACTTGGGTTACTGTAGTGAAATGCACACATGCAAGAAAAAAAAATAGTTTAAATTTAAGATTATGGTAAGAGTTATTAATATTTCATTTAAAGATAATGGTACTGGTATGCCATACCTCTATATCATGGGTCATTCTTCTTTATATATATATATATATATATATATATATGTATATAAATAATACTATATACAAAATATGTTCACTTCATTCAGGGAGGTTAACTTGGATGTTAACTCTACCCCCACTAAATACTGACTCCAAATTTGCAATTCTTGCATGCATTCTGTGCATTGCGAACAGCAGTACTGCAACTACGATGCAGAAGATTATAAAGACAGTAGGTGCTGGGCTATACACATAATATGGGTTGAACATACTCAAACTCAAATCTTCCCAGGGCTTCATTGTTTCATTTATCAGTTGCATAGTTTCAAACTTAGGTGAAGTGAACTTAATACTTGTGCTCATGTTTAAGTCCATATCAGGCAGTGGGTGGAAATGTTTGTGTGTATGATTGAGGATGGCGTAGTGATTGATGGTGGATAAAGTGGACATGGCTGGGGTAAATACCGCACAGTAGTCTGGTGCTATGTATAATCCTGAGGCTGAAGTATGAGACGGTGGTATATCTGGACAGACTCTGTAAACTGATGTGTTATGAGTGAAATAAAAAAACTGTGAGTGTCCGATGCGTTGATGGTGTACAAGCTTATCTGGAGCAAAAGTGAAGTTGCAATGATTATGAATATTGTTATTCTGATGACAGCCATTTTACAAGGGACTGTATCAGTAGGCTGCAACGTGAAAATGTACGCAGGACAAAGATGAACAGCATGTAAGGATGTGCGGCACTTTCGTTCAATCGTTGATTCACTTGTGAAAGTGACAGTGTTCCATCTCTTGGAGACCATGATGAGTTTGGTGTCTGTGTTGATGTTGATGATGACCAAAGTGTTGTTATTTTTAGAGCGGAAGGGGTGTATTTGGTATACTGTGAAAAGGTCTTCAGTTATGAATGGTAGGCTACATGAACTACTACTGATGTTGGTGTTAATGTTGCTTCTAAATATGGATAATATTGCATGAATTCCCTACTGCGGAACAAAGGCTTCAATTTATGTTTATGTATGCCCTGACTAATTATCTGACGTAGCTCATGAACAGGGAGTAAGTCAGTTGTGATCTTGCCATCACCAGCATTCGAAATTCCTTGCACAAGTGCCCTGTAACGAACTCTAGTGTTGTCTAATTGTAGTAGAATTGTGTCAATATGTTCTGTGATGATCGAGAAGTGTTGGAAAAGTGTTATGTTACCTTCCATTTCATTTATTTTATCTACACTTTCGAGAGCTATGTTTTCTGCCTTTTTCTGATTTTTCACAATTGTCTTCATTCCTGAGTTATGTCCTGTGATGAATTTATCTTGTTATGTTAGTACCTGAGCTATTTTATTAAATTTGTTGTTTATTTCTTTAAGGTCATCCTCTGTAGCCAATTCAAAGATGTTCCCAAGAACTGCGTCACCCAGGTCGAACAAACCGCGCTTTTGGCAAGTACGTGTGATGTTGTTCCTGTCGCTCAATACCTCCGTTCCATGAGATGGGAGATATTGGATCATGATCAGCATAGTTGACTTTGCCTGTTCTATTTTCCATTTCGCTAACTTCACTATTTCATTCACTTCCTTTGTGTTATGTCCTTGTAAAACATAGCTTCCTATCATGAAGTCCAGGGTTTGCATAGGTTTTGCGAGATTTTCTAGATAAGAAGGTAATTCATACAAGTAATCCAGACTTATTTCGGTACTCATGACGTCTTTTACGATTGAAGTCGTGGCCGTTGGAGCTATGAGGCATCCTTGTCGTACTATGTGTTGGGGGTCTAAGTGCGCATATCCTCTTGCTATGTAGAGGAAAATCCATAGCATAAGTCCCTTCATCGCTACCTACCGGAAAAAAAAAATCTATTAATTTCCTTATATGGTCATGCTGTGATCGATGATAGTGATGATGTTCGTTACGGTTGATTGTTATTTCATTTATAGAAGGAGTTTAAATCGATATTTAATTCTCGTAAATGATGTACTGTAGATTTTATTGAAACAGTTGCACCTATGTTTGATTGTTTGGTATATGACCTTAATTTCTTTTTGTAATCATTGTTATTTTCTTGCTTCGTTTCTTGAGGTACGTTCGCTTGTTCGGTTGTATTCGATGCTGAATAATTATTGGATAATTCCATTGAAACTCGTCAATATGAACTTGTTTCTCTTCGCCAGTTGACAGTGACTTAATTAAAACTTTGTTTGCGTTTATGTTAATTACTCTGTATGGGCTCTCAAATTTTGGGAATAATTTATTGTCTCGTATGAATGATACCATAAACAATGTCTCCTAAGCTGATAGGTGAAACTCTTGCCTTCTTGTTAAATGCCTCCATCATTTCTTCCTTGGACATCGTCAATTGTTTTTTGACTCTTTTGTGTATGTCCTGGAATTCACGTAAACGGAGTTTAGAGTAATCATCGTAATTGTATATGGGCAGACTGTCACCTTCTAGGAGCTCATATGGTAGTTTTTTATCTGTCCCATATATAATGAAATGTGGTGTGTCACCTATGGATTTATTTATAGATCCATTAATTGAGGCTTCTACTCTGGGAATCCAATCATCCCAGCTTGCATAATTTTCAGTGAGAATGTGTCGTAGCACATCTAATACTTTTTTGTTTTGTCTCTCTACTAATCGATTAGATGCTGGGTGATAGGCCAAAACGTTAACCTTTTTGATGTTGTATTGTTTACATATTTCTTGTAAGATCTCAGAATTAAATTCTCCTCCATTATCACTTATTAGTACCTTTGGGGTAGTAAAGCGACATATTACATTATCTGTTATTGCCTTTGCTACTGTCTCTGCTGTTTTATCTTTAATTGCAGCTAAAATGACATAACGGGAAAAATGATCCGTTGCTACGAATAGGTGTAGGGTATTATTGTATGATAATGGCATCTTGAGTAAATCAACAGCGACAACGTCCCATGGTTGATGTGGTACAGGGTAATTACCCATCGGTGCTGGTGTGATTGGGTATCCTTTGTGTTTTGCACATGATTCGCATCTGTCTATATGATTGTTTATATCTTTTCTTAATGAAGGCCAGTAATATAACAGCTGGGCTTGTTTGAATGTCTTATCCTTTCCAGGATGTCCAGCATGTGGGCTATCGTGTATCGTTCGTAATACTTGGGGTATCATGTCATTAGGTACTACCAACTGGTTAGTATTTCTTTGGCATTTTGGTTGTTTCGGGTTAATCTTGTATAATGTATTATTGACCAATGTGAATTGTTCGAGTGGTACATGCAGTTCGGGTAATTGTATGTCATCTCCACTTTCTAACTTGTATATAACTTTAGATCATATTGGGTCAAGTCTTTGTGCTTTTGCGATATCATCGTGGTTTGGGATATTTCCTTTGAGATCTAATGCCGCGACCTGAATTGTGTTCGGGTTCCTAGATAATGCGTCAGCTACTATGTTCATTTTACCTTGTATATAATGAATTTGTACATTGTAGTTTTCAACTGTACATTTCCATCTTGCTCTCCTCCCAGAAAGGAGTTTTTCTTTAAACATACCCACTAGTGGTTTATGGTCGGTGAATAAGTGGATTTCGTAACCATATACCAAATCTCGAAACTTCTGTAATGCAAAAACCACTGCAAGTGCCTCTAAGTCTGTAGTGCAATAATTTTTCTCTGCACCTTTTGTTTGTCTGCTGGCAAATGCAATTGGTTGATTCTTTCCTCTTTTATCTTCCTGCATCAGTACAGCCCCTAATCCTTTAACTGATGCGTCTGTACAAATAAGAAATGATTTTGTGTAATCCGGATATGCTAAACAAGGTGCATTTGTTAGTTTAATTTGTAGGTTGTTAAATGCCCTTTTTTGTTCTTCCCATTGGAATATAGCACCTTTTTTGAGTAGTTGGAATAGAGGAAAGGCTATATGAGAGAATTGTGGTACGAATGACCTATAGTACCCAGGTAGACCTAAAAATTGTCAAACTTCATCAGTCGTAGTGGGTTCAGGAAAATCTCTCACTGCCTGTATTTTGTCATCAGTGGTCTGAATACCATTAGAACTTAATTTGTGGCCTAAGAAATTTATTTCCTTAAAGCAAAATTTGCATTTAGAAAGCTTAATTTTTAAACCAGCATCACGAAGCTTTTGTAAGAGTAAGTCAAATTTCTTGCGATGATCCGTAATATTTTTCGTTGCGATTATAATATCGTCAAGATAAACAAATATTCCTTGTCCTAAATTTCCGGACAATACGTAATTCATAAGACGCTGGAATGTCCCTGGGGCTGTCCTTAGTCCCATCGGCATCCTTGTATATTGGTAGTGGTCTCAATTTGTGGAAAAGGCAGTGTATTTACGTGACTCCTCTTCAACCGGTATTTGGTAATAGCCATTCAGTAGATCGATTGTTGAGAATATATTATTCTCTGGTCCAATATTCTGTAGAACGTCGCTTAGCAATGGCATGGGAAATCGGTCTGGGATTGTGTGATTGTTTAGTTTACGGTAATCTACTACCGCACGCATTTCTCCATTTCGTTTGGGCACGAAGAATAATGGGGCATTCCACGGGGAGACTGAAGGTTCAATAATTCCAAGTTTTAACATTTCATCGACATACTGATTTGCAAGTGTACGTTGGGAGTGTGGGATGCAGTAGGCTAGTACGAAAATTGGTGGTGTAGCTGGGTGCACATTAATATTGTGATTAATCAGGTTACTACACCCTAATTGTTCTCCAGTTAATGCTACGGTGTCCCTGTGTGTTTCCAGCAGGGTTAACAAATCATTTTCATCAAATTCACCTGAGTGAATTAAATTCTCTTTTATGCTTTCTCTATCCATAGATTTTATCTCACTTGTCACTCCAGCTATAACTATTTCCTTCACAGGGGCGGGACATTTTTCAATATTAGCTATGCAAGTCCCTTTTTTCAACTGAACTTCCCCATTCATGTGATTAATTATGAATATCTGAGTTTGCCCTTCGTCGTTCGTCTGACATAATGCGTTTTCTACTGACAATCCCTTTACTTTACATAATTCTTCTAAGACAAGAACAGTACTATTCCGTAATTTGCTCTTTATGGTAACTTTCATATAGGAATTAGGTGGTATAACTAAATCATTGGTGAGATGGGCTGGAAAAACTGATAAATCAGTACTGTTATCTGGGTCTCTAATTCTGGAGGCTGGGGCTGGTGGTAGGAGCGGATCTATACACTCATCTGTTTGTGTATGTTTGTTTAAGCTTTTAATATTGCCAATTCTTTTTGGTTCTCTTTTACTAATCGGTGAGGGCTCTGATGGTATTTCCTCTATGAATTCATTGTCAAAGTCTATTCCATTCATTTGTGGGAGTATAGTTATGTTCTCTGCTCTCATGGATCTTAAGCCTAGTAACATATGAGCTTTAATTGCTAAGTTTTCAACGATATAGAAAAATGCAGAGAATGGTCTTGTAGTCTCTGTGAAACTAATATTTAACCTTATCATACCTTTTACTGTAAATTTTTTTTCCATCTACCGTATATAAATCTAAATCAGCTTCATCCAGAAAAGTTACTTTCTTCTTATTTTTAAGAATTCTGTTTATTTCTTCATGTGTTATTAAGTTCACTGGAGAGCCTGTATCTAAAAATAAGGAAACGTTTTGATCCTCACATACAGCTGGTATCAAGATACACTCATTTCCCAACATGCCTCCTATGTGAATTTTAGACTTGCTATTCTTTACGTTTGTTCGTTTTTTGTCATGACTTGGTCTTCCCCCGATTTGAACACAGACACAATTTTTTCTACTGTTTTGCAGTCACTGGTCCAGTGCCCTTGGTATCTATGATGCCAACAGTAAAGACCAAATCCTTGTGTCTTTTGTCTTTCCTCTTTTGTTTTGATAAAGCATTCATACCTTGTGTGTCCTGGTTTTGCACAATAATGACATAGAATGAACCTATCTCTTGACTGTGACCTAAGAGGTGACTTCCCATATGTAGTGTTGTTTGTGGCACGAGATCTGCTCGGGCTGCGCGTAAACTTATGAAACTGCCTGTAGCCTGGTGTTTGTGATCGAACCCTTGTCACGTTTAGTTGTCTGCTCTGCCTGCTTTCGTGTCGCGATCGATTTTGTTCTCTGTTTGGGGTCGGTGTAGATGTTTTCACAGCTGATACTGTCTCAGGTACTCTCATTCTACTAGAATGTGCGGGTGTGTCGACCATACCTGCTTTACTGCACTGCATCTCTACCTCGTTCATTAAGTCTAGTAAGCACATGCCTGGGGTGTACGCGATCGTCTTGGCGATCTTCAGGGTCCTATCAGGTAATTTACACAAGGCAGCTACATAACCAATGATGTCCATGACGAGGTCTGGGGACATCTTTCCATCATCTGTTATCCAATTTGAGTTTTCCAAAGTAGCTAACAATGTTCTTTTGATTGTGGAGACATCAGCAGTTATTTCACTGAGCACATGGTTTGTAGTGTGCTCCCTTACAAGATCTACAATCTTATGTCTATCTATGTATCTATATACCTAGGCTGCTTCCCCCAAGGAAAGGGAGGTAGCCGAGACAGGACGACACACTCCCCATTTACTCATCCATTCAAACACATTCATTCGCATCTTAGCCCCAAAGGGGAGAACGGACAGATCCTCACCGCATCACACCACACAAGGGTCAACTGCGCAATGCAATCAGTGACATCCGCAGCAGGGCCCAACAGCAGAACTGGTTTACCCCTGCCACATCATAACAGACCCATCCCCTTGATTGAAGATCTCTTATGTAATTCTGGAATTATACCTGGCAAGAAGTTCATACCTCCAGAAAATTTCTTCAAAAATTCAGATTTAAATTCATCATATGTCCTAGCCTTGAGGAGCTTATCTGATCTCAATAAATTGCTTGCTGGACATCTTTCCTGGCTTATGCAAGATGAAAAAATGGCAATTTTCTCTTGTTCATCAAGGATGTGTCGCTTGATGAACATTTGTTCACACTGACTGACCAATGAAATGACGTCAATAGGATCTTTTTCTATGCCAGAGAATTTTGGGGCAGTTTTATCTTCATGGTAAACATAAACATGAGGTGGGGAAGTTTGATCCGCGGTATTTGTTTCGTTATTCATTTTCACTGTTTGCTCTGTTAATTTAACTTGGACTTGTTTATCGTTGTGTGAGGGAATGGTGGAATATGATTCGCCTGCACGTTGAACTATATCAAGTATATTTTCATAGGTATGCAAGGCAGAAACTAAGTCCTCACTTGCTACGTCAGAGGGGTTTCCCACTCATCATCTAGAACTGACGTATTTGTTTCTTGATCTTTAGTTTGTGTTGAGTTTTGTACAATGGGTGTGTTGCCTTGGTGTTCTCCTAATTGTGAATCTGTTGTTGGAGCTAACTGTTTTTCATCTGGTATTAACGTGGGTGGTGGCGAAAATATCCTCGTCATTAAGGTCTGGTGTTATGAAATATGCCTTTTGTTTATGTTCTAACTAAATAGATGAGTAAATGAGTTGTAATAAATGATAGATAGTGAGTGTATAAGTGTATATATAGAAATGAGTAAAGGAGTTGAATATACCTAATTTTAGCACTGAGAAGAAATGAGTAAGTATAATTTCACCCACTTGATACAGATTGGAGAGGCGTGTCGATGCAAAAGTCGATCTCGGAAGAAAAATGCAGGGTTAATCGAAGATCTCTTGATAATTCTAGTGCTGTGTTGATGGACGATATTACTCAGGAAATTCCATGGCCTGGTGCTTGTGGTGGTTAACAGTTGTCACAGGCAAACCTCAGCATAGAACGTCGAATTTCCAACTCAGTACTGTGGAAATAAATGAGTATGAGTAGGAGCTATGTGAATAATGAGTAGTGAGTAGTGGGTGAGAAGTGCCTGTTGTCAGACACACGTTGCTTGGCGTGGCCTTATGTCAGCAAACTCGCGTGGTGATGTCATCTCAGCAGTTACACATGGTGACATCTGCTTCCCACACTGGTAGCTGTGGTGAGTAACTGAGTAGCGATGCGTAACCTGGGTGAAGAAAGGTGAGTAAGATGCGTTATAAATGTGGCTCTGATGTTTTGCTGTGTGTCTTGACCTCTGCATCAGCGATGGAGGTAGGCGGGAGAGAGTGTTGGGGTTTTGTGTGCTTGTTGCTTTGGTCTTTCTTTTTCTTTACTTGCTTTGTTTTTTATTCTTCTTGCTGCTGCTTGAAGTTACGTGAAGATTATAGAGTTGTTTTGTAGACTTGTAGGCTCATAGGCTTGTAGGCTGTATTTTGAAGGAATTCACTGTAGAACCGAAGCTAATCTTGTAGAGTCTCGCCTGCTTTTCTAGAAATTCACTGTTGATTCGTAGACGAGGTCCGTACATTTGCTGCCAACCAAATGTGACTCTCGATTCCTGTAATAGGAGTTAAAGATGAATACAGGGAGTTTATCCTGATTTATTATCTTCAGAGAAAATCTTAAGTTGAGCAGTGTATGTATTACAGAGACTGAATACACTAAGTAAGTCTAACTGGACCCCTCTTCTTGTTCACTCTCTCCATTACCTGTCGGTTCTAATGCTAGCCTCCTTCTGAGCTCGGCTTCCTAAATTCTGGTGTAGCAGGGGTCGTGTCACGTGTGTTACATTGTTGTTGGAATGTTCTAGAAACCTGTGTGTAAGTATGTGTGTATGTGTGTGTATGGTCACTAGGCATTGTTCGTATGTTATCTCGCTGACACGCTACCTATATCATCCCCTGACTTGCTGCTTCCTGTGTATTGTCAACATTTCCACAGTTACACTTGCAAGATCATTTCCAGTTCCCAGGCTTGCCTGGAGCTCTGTCTATCTATCTATTTATCTATCTATCTATCATGTTTTCTATAATTCATTGTATTTATAATATGGAGTCCTAACACGTTAACTCAGGACAATCTGTGCCTATCCTAGTCTGTGATATACTATATTTCCATTCAATAAATTGATCCAGGCTCTAAAAATATAAAACAGAATAAAATAAAATAAAGCAATTGTACATATACAAGTGTGTTATTCAGGATTAAACATATTAAGCTGGGGGTTAGACGACAAATACTTATCCAGGTGACCTTTAAAGGCCAGTACTGTATTAGAAATTACTACACTGGAGGGCACTTTATTCCATATATTTACAACTCTATTGAAGAAGAAATGCTTAGCTTCATGCGACTGGAATCGTTTGCCAATGATTTTATGCCCATTGCCTCTAGTATAATTCAAGTGATCATCTGTGAAGTATTCATCAACAGTCATGTTATCATGTTCTTTGACTATTTTGAATACTTGAATTAGATCTCTTTGTAACCTCCATTTAGTTAGGGTAAATAGATTCAGGGCTTCTAAACGCTCCTCGTACGGTTTATTATTTATTCTAGGTATCATCTTCGTCATCCATCGCTGCACTTTTTCATGCTTTTCCATATCCTTAATAAAATACGGTGACCAAAACTGAATGCAATACTCCAAGTGTGGCCGTGCTAAGGAATTATACAAAGTGAGGACAGTATTATCGGATTTATATTCAAATGCTCTACCTGTGAATCCAATCAATTTATTGGCTTTTTTCACAGCTTCTGTGCATTGTTTGCTTGGTTTCAAATCATTTGTTATTATAACTCCTAAGTCTTTTGCATGGTTTACCTATCAAATTGGATAGTATTCATGCTGTAACTAACTCTTACATTTTTACTGCCAATGTTTAGCACTTTGCATTTATTAATACTGAAATCCATTTGCCAAACATGGGCCTAGTTAAACGGTCGATCAAGATCTCTCTGAATTGCCTACTTTTGTCAGTGCTGTATCTGCTTTGTTACCTACTTTAGTATCGTCACCAAATTTTGAAATTTTACAACATAATCCGTCATCAGTATCATTGATATATATTAAGAAAAGAATAGGACCTAACACTGAACCCTGCAGCACTCCACTTGTAACGTTTATCCAGTCTGACTCTTTTCCATTTATTACAACTCTTTGCTTTCACCCGATAAGCCAATCTTCTACCCAACCGAGAACAATACCACTGGAACCATGTGCCTTTAGCTTCTGAAGGAGTCTTTTGTGTGGAACTTTGTCAAAAGCCTTTTGAAAATCAAGGTACACAACATCAACAGATTTAGTGTTGTCATACATGCTCAGTATATCATTGAAAAAGTCCAGCTGATTCGTAAGGCAAGAGCAATTATTAAAAAAAACCATGTTGAGAATCTTTGACGAGATTGTTTGATTCTAAGTGTTTCACAAACTTATCTCTGATAACAGTTTCAGGCAATTTGAAAATCACCGATGTTAAACTAATTGGGAGGTAGTTTTCTGGCTGTGCTCTGTTGCCTTTTTTAAATATTGGGGATACGTTAGCAAGTTTCCATTCATGTGGCACCTTACCACTTTTAAGTGATGAGTTAAAAAGCTCAGAAAAAAGCTTTGATATTTCATTCTGTAGTTCCTTCAAAACACGTGGGATATTTTGTCCGGTCCTGGTGTTTTATTCTCTTTTAATTTGCTAATTGCAACGAGTACATCGCAATCACCAACTGTAATGTCAGTGATTATGTTGTCCTCTTCTATAGGAATGGGGGAAACAGCAGGAATTGTATGTATAGTTTCTGTTGTCAATGCTGACGCAAAGAAAGTATTGAGAATTTTTGCCATCATAGTTTCATCATCAGTGTGCTCTCCATTATCTGCAATTAAGAGACCGATTCTCGGAGTTATTACCTTTTTGCTTCTTATGTAACTGAAAAATTCTTTGGGATTTGATTTACTGATACTTGCAATATGTGCCTCAAGGTTTTTCTTACTGCATTTAATTAATTTTTTGGCTTTCCGTCGAAGGGTATCGTATTTATTTTTATCACTTTTACTCCTTGTCGTATTATAATTTTTATAAACAAGATTTTTTTGCTTCCAGACAATGTTTAATGCCGGACTTCCACCATTTGGGTTTTGAAATCTTGGCAGGACTTCTGTTGCGCACTGGAATACATAACCTGACGGCACTGTTGAAGGTTTCTTTAAAATAAGTCCATGCATCATTGATATCTAAAGTTTAGGCAATAGGATGCCAGTTACCTGCACCAACAATTGATTTTAATTTCTTAAAATTTGCCCTCTTAAAGTTAGGCCCTTTCTTGGAACTGGCCCTGACACTGTATTCGCTGATTTTAATGTTAAATGTAACTGTGTGATGATCACTTGTACTAAATTCTTCTCCTACAGTAACATTACTCACTACATTTTCAGATGTGGCTAAGGCAAGATCTAGGATGTTAGCTCCACGTGTCAGATAATTTACAAATTGATACAAAGAACTTTTCTGCAAGTTTGTATATAGGTCTAACCCGGTGTGTGAGGATAGCGCTTCTCCCCATTTTGGAACTGGAAAATTAAAATCATCAAATATTACAGTGCTTTGCATACAAGATATTTCGGCAATTTGATTGTAGATTTCATTATTGATGTTGAGTGGCTGACCGGGTGGACAGTAAATTATCCCAAGTGTGATTTTATGACAAGATTAATTCCTAAGCTGAATATAAATAGTGTCAATGTTTTCAATACATGGCTTGGTAATTATGACTGGATGAAATCCTGATTTAATATATAACAACACACCACCCCCTGCTTGATTCTTCCTTTCACTACTGAGAATGTGATAGCCTGGTAAATTAAACTCCTCCAGAAAATCTCTTTGTTCAGTATTTTGCCA
Source organism: Coenobita brevimanus (assembly GCF_032717465.1). NCBI lineage: Eukaryota > Metazoa > Arthropoda > Malacostraca > Decapoda > Coenobitidae > Coenobita > Coenobita brevimanus. The sequence goes on from NC_137041.1 coordinate 23,104,700, forward strand.
CGAATCTGTTATGCCAATTACGTCATAATCTTTAATAAAGACAAAGACTTCTAAATAAAAGAATTATTACGTAGACTATGGGCATTTACAAGAAGAGCTTTAATGTGTTTTCCTTTCTGATGTGTGAAACTTCCATTACTTACTGATTCATCGGATCGTATGACATCTACGTTCGCCTCCCTTGATGTTTGTTTTTTCTCCAGAAAAAACTTACTGCATCACTAAGCAAAAGACCGAAACGAGCAGAACCAATGGCATTCAAGTGTATTCCATCCTTCGCAAATAGTGTTCACTGTTCGTAAAACTGGTTCCATGTGTCGATTCTTGCAGACAAAGTGACCTGACCCTATTATTTACACTAAATGCTTTACTGAAGAAGGCATTCCGTTTACCGATCCTTGGGAGTATTCCTGAAATTAAGATGTTGTTAGTTTTTTCCTTGTAGCATCGAATCACCCTCCTGTACTTTTCTATCAGCTCCTCCAATCGGGTCTGTATGACATCATATGTACCTGTATGAATGATAACTAGGCTGTCATCTTCCGCATTCTCAAAAACATCATCCACAGCCTCCGTTACGTCGTCTACTCCTGCACCTGGGATATAAAAAAGCTTTTGTTTAGAGGGTGCCCTGCCGCAAAATTCAACCAACTGACCACGGATGATGGAGTTCCCCACCACCCATGCCTCATGGGGCTCTTCCTCTACTTCTGCCAGAATTTGAAACTTGTTGTATGCTGTTACTGGAATGATGCTCCTTTTCCTTGCAAGCCTTGCACCATTCCTCACTGGCTGGAACTCATTCTGTACAATGGGGGGAGAAGTAACTACAGCGGAAGGAGGATGGTCAACCTGGACTGCAGTTGGCCTAGCAGTGACATTATCCTCAGCAGTGCGTCCGACATTACTCACAATGAATTCCTCCAGCACATCAAGTTTTCGGGTCAGGCTGTTAATTTTGTTTGTAGCCTCGGTCAGCTTGTCTTCTAGGCTCTGACGTAGTTTGCACATCCTGCAAACAAAGGTGTGGTCCATATAAAAGGATCCGGTGAAACTACCAGAGCAGGTTAAGCAAATAATGTTCCGTGGCATTCTGAAATCCAAGGTTAACTGCAAGTATTTTTCAGAGAAAAAGAATCCGATATTAGTGATTAGTACCTGGAAGAGATATTGGAACAAGAATATTTTACATACAAAACCTGGTAGAACAGTGACAATTTATGCAAGGGTTACAGGTTTTACTGGTGGGGATCTTGTTGCTGTTCAGAACTGTACATGAATAGCTACCTTAATGGTTAGTAATACACCTGTTACAAAGAATGGAAAACTAACCGTTACCTGGAATGAATAACTAAAATCATGCAACCCTAAATAAAACAACAAATCACAACAGAGTCTTACAATACACAAATAAGTTTATTATCACCTGAAAAGTTACAACATATGAAAATACAATTACATCTTACCTGTAAGGACAACTGTAAACATGGGATATAAGCTGATTTCTCTGGTATAAAAAAAAAAAAAAAAAAAAAAACTAAGGGAATAGTACCTACAACACTGTGCACAAGGGAATGCCTAACACTAAATACACCAAGTATACTCTACTAGGCTGCAGTTGTTTACATCTACCAACACAACGGCGCCAACCGCGGTCACAGATGATTGCCACAAACTGCTTAAATCGTCACAAATATCGTTCCCACACTAATGTTAATACCCAACAATTACACTGAACTGCTGTATCACCCGAAAATAAAGCTCGGTTCGAACAAAGACAAGTCAAAACATTACAAAATTCCACTCAGTCTGCAACATCAGCTCGAACCAAGAAATCAAAACAAAACATAGTTCCAATCAGTTCCGAATGGTTATACTGGGTTATAAACTGTTCCTACTGGCGAAACAACATACAGTTAACACTCACCCAATCGTAGCTCTAAATTTACATAGGGTAATACTATTCACTTCCACGAGAACAATAACCATCCACCGCAGTCACCCTACTTGGCGCCAAACGTGGGTAAACAAACACACGACCAGACAGAGCTTTTCACACTTAAAACACAGCAAAAACTGTACCATACTCTGGACTTTAACACCTTTCACTGGAATAATACTTCCAAGACACTTGTAAACACAGATGCATTATTTGCACACGGATTAATCATTCTAATTCACTCAAATCGTGTAAAAACTGGTGGGTGAGATTGGATACGTCCTTCAGCAGCGGGGACGAGAGAGAGAGAGAGAGCAGCGGGGACAAGAATAGATAATGTTTCAGTGAACTGTCCATATTGTCTCTCATCCTTGCAGTTACAGACCTCTGGTGTGTTCTGAAGGCGTGGTCCTTGTGTGAGGGCCATATTTCAAAGGAAGAAAATTGTTTCTTCATGAGGAGACTCTGCCCACGTGCATTGCCCTGTGCGAGTAACGCCTGGTCCCTTGCCATCACTGCTGGTGTCAGGACTGTAAAATATCTTAATACATAATAACCAGCAACATACATAATATACAGTAGTCTAGAGGTTAGGTCAATGTCAAACCTAGGGGCCAAAAGGAAGTGACGTTAGCACCTCTCCAGAATGTCTCACACCAGCACAATGGCCCACAAACAGCGCCTCGTGACCATACACACACATACACACACACACAGGCTTCTAGTACACTTCAACAACAGTATAGCCCATGTGACACGACCCCTGCTAAACGAGAACGTAGGAATCAGAGATGAGAAAGGGGCTGGATATCGTAGCGAAAGGTTGTACAGAGAGATCGAGAGAGAAGAAGGCTAGTAGCAGGGGCGAGAGGGTGGCAGAGAGTGAGAGTGTGACAGTGGAGGTAGCTAGCGGGACTCTATACTTCACTCGTGTGTGAGAGATTTTGTTACTATTTCCAAAACAAATAATAATAGTCCCATACTAATCTTTACTCTCCTGTCATTGCATGAAAATGGGAATTAAGATTATCTACTTACAAAACTACTCACTTATAACAACCGCTCGTCCACGAGCCTGATATACAATATGTGTAACTGATCTACAAAACACACTACAAGAAGCTACGAAGTTTCTACAAGACTGGCCTTGGTGCTGTCTGAGGTGAAGGAGCTATCTGACTAGGTGCTAGAATCCGAACTGATTAGAAAAATGGCTTCTGAGGATCCCTAGGTGTTACAGAACCAATTTTAGTAGTGTGGGTACATCTGTCGATTGGAGAAATCGGCGGAGGTTCATTGTTTCATAGGCAGTAACTGAAGAATCATGAAAGTAGTAGATCAAGTATAGTCATGGTTTAGCCATGGACTAAAGCTTGCTTAATAATTCATTGCATCTGCTTCACACTTGGGACACTTTCCTTCCTGATTCGTGATATTAAAGAAAATCTATGGGCAGAGACAAACACACATATCAAATAATTTCAGCATATTAATACTAACCGGCAGAAGTAACGTGGGAAGTTTAAGAGGTGACATGTTAGCAAAGTTTTTGGCCCAAACTGTTATTGTTGCTTCTCTCCAGTCTGTCTGGCCAAGCAGACTCGCCGACCACAGGTATGAAACTACTTCTATGGGGCTATCCCACAGGGACACTACAGTACATACACCGTACAGGAAACTGTTGCCCCCATGTGGTGGACAGTGCCTTGTCGGCGTTGGACAAGGGTCCTTCCCACAGCAAAATGCGTGAAAATAGAAATTATAAGAACGTTTGGCTATTGAAAGGAAGCAGCAGTTGCTGCATCCGGGATCATAGTGCCAAAATGTGTATGCTCCTCTTCAGCACCTGAGCCTTCTGTACTATTCCATAGCTTAATTTTGTTCTCTGGATCCTGGGGGATGCCTGCTGATGTCCTGGTCGTGTTTTGCTCCGTTACGGTAATATAGAAAGGGCGAGAGGAGACGTGAAGATTTGGATGATAACATGTAACTGGCAATAAGGGAGAGTGAGAGAAAGATAAAATGAAAGGGTATTGTAGGCAGTAGAGATGCAGTAGAAGGCGAGAAAAGAAATAGGAAAAACCGTATTGGGCCATCAAGAGGGTAATAAAACAAGAGAGAGATGGAGGGGGGGAGAGAAGTGGAGGAAGTAAGAGAGAGAGAGAGAGAGAGAGAGAGAGAGGGGGGGGGGAGGATGGAGAAAGAAAAGCCGAGGAAACAAAAATGTTACTCTCAGCACATATAAGGTTGTAGAAGAAAAAGAATTCGAGTCCTTCCATCGGTTGCAGTTCAACATATATCGGATCCTGTTTTGCTGTATGTTACTTCTTTTTTTGTCATATTATTTCATTTAATGGCTTCCGGGTCTTCGTTTCTTCCATGTTTTATTCAGTCTATTACATCAAGGATACTTTTATCCTTTAGTCTCCTATCTCCCGCACACTCTGAGGACCACTGTGAGTTGTGTTTTTAGAGGATACCAGTCAGCTTTTACGATAAACAGCTTCAGCTGTTTCTGTAGTTCAGTCATTATAAATGGAAATTTTCGTTGTTATACAGAATATTTCATATACTACTGTATAGTTCAGCAGCAAAGAAAGACAGCATTATGGCAAACGAATCTCTCCTTGGTACTTCTTCGTGACTAGCATTGCATTCTAGTGTTCCTAGTGTTACTAGTGTTGCTTCCACTCAAAAGTTTAGACGGAGATTGTAATTTCACAGTTAAAGTGAACAAAGTATAGGTATTATCAGAAATATATATTTTTTATGTTTCTGTCATAGCCAGTCTTTACGCAGGCACAGTTCTATAGCAGTTAATTATTATAAGAAGTCATTTTGCTTGGCTATTTTCTTTTACTTTAAATATTCACTTTAGATTGTATGTGAAGTATTTGGCTGATGTAGGAATGGTGCTAAAAGCATCACCATGCAGACTTATGTTATTATACAACAAAGGTTCGTATTATAATTAGCATAGGAGGTTTCGTACCACCTACCTTTTCGTGAATTACCCTACATATTACATCTTGATATTCTTGCTTTATATTTTTAGACCGTTTTGATATCGTAATACTTTTCATCAATAACATAAAAACGATATTAAGGTGTAGGTAATGGGCAGATTAAATTGCTAAAGAAGACGTGCTAATAATCTTCAAAGTCACTTACAATGCATCGCATAATTAAGGCTCAATAAATTTTGAGAACAAAATGAGTCAGTCAAGATTTTTTTTCTTCTTACTGCATTAAGTACTCATGTTTTCTAAGCTGAATAAACGCACCTGATATCAGACAGAATATATTATCGAGGTGCAGAATCATGTATACCTCCAACTCCACCACCACCTGCAAGCATACTTTCCTCTCCACCGAGCTTCAGTCATGCGTGTTTGTGTTGACTCTCTCCCCCCCACACACACATTATATATATATATATATATATATATATTTATTTATTTATATATATATATATATATATATATATATATATTTATTTATTTATATATATATGTGTGTGTGTGTGTGTGTGTGTGTGTGTGTGTGTAGTAACGACGTGAACAATGGCTTTAATGACTTTGGGAACTCAGTGATGCCATCTTCGTTGGTAATACATATATGCCCCGAATCATCATTTCCCTCCCACCTTAGCATGCCTCCCTTCAGCCTCAATCTCCTTGGTGTCAACTCAATCCCGTCATGTTTCCACCGCTAAGTCAAACCAATTACCCGCTGTCTCACACAACGCCACACCAGATTATGATGTTGGCACCAGTGTTCGACCATTATATTTGGATGAAGATTCATATTTGACATATTATTTCTGTAGCTGAAATTAAAATAGAGAAGTTGTAAACTGAGCCATTCATATTACAGTTTTTTAGTAGTCAGATGAGAGTACTGACGATATGATTACAATGTTTTCTTACCTCCAAGCAATGAAACAGATCTTAAGATAAAAGCGTTAGAAATAATTTCCAATATCACACCACTATTATTACATTATCTGTTGGTATTGCTGTACCTATACTCAATGTTACTTAGTTACGGAGACAACGCTTGCAGTGGAGGTTAACAGGTATGGATTCAACACCGTGTAAAATACTTGCTCTTTAGCACTTCCTAGCCACCGCCCGATTAGTAGCACTGGTTAAGGCTGTGTTTTTTTTATGCGTTATCCCTATATCACGAGGAGTATTCCTGCATTTCCCACTCATATACTCTCTCTCTCTCTCTCTCGCTCCCCACCGTACTTCCGAAAGAGGTGGCTAAAAGCGGAACACCACTATGTCATCCTGTCTTTTGCCATCAGGCTGTCCTTTCCAATCCACACACCCCTCTCTCATAAGCCTCCCCACCCCATCCCTTCATTTTATCCACCATCACCCCATTCCCTTTCCAACACACCTGACGCAATTTTTCTTTTATTACAGTGTTCATGAACAGTATTGAGCCTCAAGAACAACCTCTTGAGCGTTACCGATTCAGTGTGAGGATGAACAAAGGGCACCTCAAGCCATAAAGTAACTTGGTAGTGGGATGAGGGTGTAGAAGCTGCAATTAAGGAGAAAGAAGGATTTTCCGACAATGCAAAAAGGATGGTAACAAAGAGGAATACTTTGCTGTTAAGCATAGGGCTAGAAGAGAGGTTTACAGGGCAAAGTCAGTCTCGGAGACTTTAACTTGATAACCTAAATCTTGCAGAAAGGAAGAATATGATATTTAAGGTGGCAAATCAGATGAGGAGGGGAAACAAGGATCTCATAGGAGAGCAATGTGTGAAGAGTGATGAGGGAAAGAAAGTGGTGAACAGTGGGGATAATAAAGACGCCTGGAGAAAGCACGTTTGTTGCATGCTTTTGACGGTGACGGGGAAGGTTTGGAACCATATATTCGGTGTCTGGCCCTTGGCCTTTGATTGATGCTACTTCTGTGAGCAGGGCATTAGACAGGATGCAGGTGGGGAAGGCAGCAGGTGCGTCTGGGTTGCCTGCTGATATGTTGAATGCCTCAGAAGATACAGGGGTGGGGTTAGTCACTGATTTGATAAATACAATTATATATGAGTGTGTTGTCCCAGATGATTGGCCGAAAAGTGTAAATGTAAATATATTCAAGGGGAAGGGTGATGCCCTGGAAAGAGGAACTTATAGAGTCAAAAGCTTTTAGACCTGATAATGAAGGTAATGAAGAGAGTTCTAGAAGGTATGATTAGAGAAAGAGTGAATATTGATGAGATACAGTTTGGATTCATGTCAGGCAAAGGGACTACTGATGCCATTTTCATTGTTCGACAGCTTCAGAAAAAATAAATAGGAATGAAAATGGAACTTTACTTTGTTTATGTTGATTTGGAGAAGGCCTTTGACAGAGTCTCTATAGAGGTGGTGGAGTGGGCAATGAGAAAGCTTGGGATCGAGGAGTGACTGGTAAGGGTGGTTTTGGCCAGAAATGTGGGTGCTCGCACCAAAGTGAGGGTGAATGGAGCTTTGGGTGAGGGGATTTCCGTGAATGCTGGTGTGCATCAGGGGTCAGTCTAGAGGCCTTTGTTATTTATTATGGGACTTGAAGCCCCTCTTGTAATTTCAGAAATGGACTCCCGTCGGAGATGTTGTATGCTGATGATTTGGTATTGACTGCAGAGAATGAAGAGGAGGCGGAGGAAAGATTTGGGAAGTGGACAGATGGTATGGGACACAAGGTCTTAAGAATAAATGCAGATAAAACAAAAGCAATAGTATCTTGGATTGGGGACAGTACTGTCAAAGAAGAGGAGGAGTGGTCATGTGTGATCTGCCACAAGACCGTGGGAAGTAATTCCATCTTGTGCAGTGTTTGTGATAAGTGGGTGCCTAAGAGATGTGATGATATTAGAGGTGTGCATTGTGTCGGGGAGAGCAGATGGAGATTGTTAGGAGTGAAAGGACTGAACTTGCTGGTGAGTCTCTTGAGTGTGTGGAAGAGTTTTATTGTTTGGGAGACATGTTATGTGTTGGAGGTGGGGCTGGAGTTAGCTCTGTGGCTAGAGTGAGGAGTGGTTGGAAGAAGTTCAGGGAGCTGTTGCCACTACTGACACTGAAAGGGCTCTCCCACTGTGCTAAGGGATCTTTCTATGCAGCATGTGTTAGGAATATAATACTGTATGGTCGTGAGACCTGGGCAGTAAAGGAGAGGATATTCACAGGCTCAAATGTACAGAAATGGCAATGATTAGGTTTATATGCATTGCGTCCCTGAGTGTAAGGCCTAGGGGGGCTAGGTTTACAATGGAAGAGTTGAGAGGTAGAGTGGGACTGGAGTGTACTGATGTTGTGATGAGGAGAGGTAGACTGAGATAGTCTGGTCCTGTGGAAATGATGGGAAGTGATAACTGGGTGCATAAAGTAAGAAATGTTAATGTTGGAGGTAGGGTAGTGACAGGTTACCGAAAAAGAACTGGGACGAGGTCATTGTGACTTCAGGGATAAGGGACTAAAGAGGGAAGCTGCATGGACAGCCTCCTTTAGGTGGCCAAGGCCTATGCATGCAAGCATGTTGGAACCTTCAAAAAGGAAATGAAACTAAACGGTATGACTTTCTGTGTAAGGGAGCACCCCGAGTCTTTAAGGCCATTTTCTTGGACAATATATAAACTGGTTTTCATACACGCCAACCAATGTCAGTTGGTATAATCTGGTAATTATGCAAAGGATAGGAATGAATGATGCTGTATGCAGTGAATGATGCTCTGTGAAGTTATGCTTAACGGAGTGAGTGATATTTTATGGAGTGAATTATGCTGGATGGTGTGAGTGGTGCTTTATGGAGTTGATGCCTAACCCTGGAATGCTAACCCCAGGTGTATCACACCTGACGTGCATGATCTCATTGCCATTGTGTAGGGTTCCCGTGTTCCTGGAGTAGCCAATTTCCCAGTAGCTTATGGTTTTCCCCAGTCGTGGTAGAGAGTGGGTATACAGTTTTCATGTGCACGTAGGTTTAGGCTGTAGAACTTGTGTATATATATATATATATATAATCATCAGCCGTTTGAGTATCCACTGCAGGACCGGCCTATCCTGACCAAAGTGGGGACGATACAGCCTATATATCTCTACCAAGTGGCATAGGCTGTCTGGTAGAGTTTGAATGTAGGGTAAGAAGTGCTTGTAAGTGTGATTGTAATGTTGGAATGGCATTGGATGTGTATGTAGTCCGTGAACCAAGTGTAATCAGCCCGCACAAGCCGACTGGGTGCAAGCATACTTCATAGTATGTGACACTGGCTCAGCTGCAACACCCCTTGTGTCAGCCAAAGCAGTACGTGGCCGGGTGAACACTCCCAAAGTTTATTACCCTGGTGGGGCACGAACCCTAGTTCTCCCATGTACATAAACACTCACTCTACCACTGTTCCACAGAGGCTCCATATATATATATATATATATATATATATATATATATATATATATACGTTCATACATATAAATGCTCGAAAAATTCAAGGAAAATTGCATTTTTAGCTGCTTTTTTGGTTACAACTTACATACTCAAATTATATGATTTTCATTCCTTTGTGACAGTAACTCATTGTACAGTCCCTAAAGTTCCTTCATGTACAACTGTACAAAAAAGTATCGTTACGACGTTGTGCTAAACAATATGACAAACGACGATGGTTTAGGAAAAATAGGCAGGGGGCTAGGGAACTGTTGGTACCCCTGCATATCCAACAATGTTGGTTATGCAGGGGTACAAGAGCCATTTCCTGTGTTTGAGGTAATAAATGTGTCAATATGAATGTATCAACCTTTCAGAAACAGCAGCCATTGTAGTGTTCGTTACGTATCTATCGGACCCCCGAGTAACGATACTTTTTTGTACAGTTGTACACCCACGAGCAAAAGTTCGCCGACAGTCCCTGGCAGGCATATGTTTCCATACATAGCCCTTAGAGGGCACAGTGCTCGTCCACCAGTGTAAGAGAGAAGGGAGCAGACAGAGTGGGGGAGGGGGAGGAAGGCAACAAGACAGGGGAAGGAGAGACCCTGTGGAGATGGTAAGTGAAACATATCGGGTGTTTTATTATTATTTTTTTATTATTATTATTATTTTTTTTTATAAGTATAAGAAAGAGGGACGTCATCCACCGTTAGCCCTTAGAAAACCTTTAACATCAATTGTATTTTTTCTGTTATTCTTGCTGATGGAAGCACCAATGATGTCCAAAGGCTAAAGGTTTGATAAAGTCTAATAACCAATAAAAAACGGTTTGAATTTGTTCCTGACGATCAAAGAGGCCACAAGAAAATCCCCATCGGGTTAAGGAAGCAAGAAATTTAATCATGTCAGGTAATGTTAATGTAGACTACGAGGTAGAAGAACGTAAACAAAGAGGCAAGGATCGGAAGAGATAAGAAGAGGGAACAAAGAGTTACTGATGCAAGTGAAACACATAAACGGCAATGCCTAGTTTGGTGGTAAGTATTTGGGAATCATATAATTACATAGTTCAGAATTGGGAAGATGAAATGTGATAGAATAATTTTATTGTTGATAGACATTATGTAGTACTGCCACTCACACAAGAGAATCGTCTAGAATCAGCCTAGTCAGAAAAAATACATAAGATGCCAGCCATTTCCTAGGGGCTAATGCTGGATTACGTCCTCCTTTCTTATACTTAACCCGCCGTGTGCCAGTGTCGTTTTAAAATGATATGACATAATGCCGCAGCCAGTGCCAGTGTCGTTTTACAACGGTCTAAAATAAAAAACTTCACTGTGACTGCATTTTTCAAGATTCACAGGTAAAAATTGGCAGGCATGTACGGTAACTGTTCCTCTACCATCCCCCAGGCTGTCAAGGCCATACACTCACTCGCTCCCCCCCCCTCACGCTTGCTCTGTCTCACTCTGCCTTCATGCCTCACCCAGTGCTGTACATAGTGAAGGCATTTTGTAAATATTTTCATGTAAGTGTATTTTGTAAATATTTTCTTGTAAGTGTAAGGACTATATACTGGTCAAGTTGTAAATACTATCTTGTAAGTGCCAAGACTGTACGTAATGAAGTCAGGTTGTACCTATCTTCAAGTATGTGTAAGATAATGCATTCACAGTGAGAAAGACACGCAAATTGTGATAGATGCTGAAGTAATAAGTGATCAGAAAAGTGTTCTGAACATTGCTATACCTTCCCAGCATAATACTTGAGTGTACCTTACATAGAAAACGGCTTTCTCTCAAGTACGTGGTGAGC